>NC_142188.1:30395000-30522500 GCF_026936395.1 Plectropomus leopardus | reverse complement strand
CATCAGCCGTCATCCTTTCACTTTTTACATGACCTGCCAAACTATGAAACTTTCCATGTCTCCATAAACCATCTGCAGGAAAGAATTCCAGTATAGTCCCTGCTAAATGTGGCTGTTTATCCCCTTTTGCAAAGCATTTGGGCTGCCATCCTTACCAGTGATGGTCTATTCACAATAACACAACAAATGTTTCACCATGCGCTTTGTGCAGTTGTATTGATGTTAAAATACTCCACAAGGCTCCTTTAATCAAAGCTCTCTCTTTCTCTCCAGGTCTCTTTTACTTTTTGCCTCTCTTTCTTCCATCGCCAATGTCATCCATTCATTATTAAAGCTCCCCTCGCCTCGTCTCTCCTGTGCTCTGCTCTATTAGAAACCCTTGTATCAGCTGCTCCGGGCCATAGAAGGACAGGGGAAAGAGGGGAGAAAAAAAATAAAATGAAGACATGTTCGGCTCTTTGCAGGGGGGCGTGTAAGTCGCCTGTCAGCCTGTAATCACTGTGTCCGCGACTCTGTATGCTAATTCATCTCTCCATACTGCTGACTAGGACATGCAATATAAATGAAGTTTGTTGGACTGCACAAGGGCTGACTTGAATAAAAGATCAGGGTCCTGAGGAGATTCGGGGCTGTTATTAGCCATGTGGAACTTCACAACCACACTGCGAGAGACCTAATGTTGTAATGAAGGCCTTTTTACATGGAAATTGGCATCTTTATCCCTGTCAGAGAGGGGTTAGTATGACCGTGGCAACATTGTATATTAGTGAATTAAATGAATGAAAGCTTAGGATGAAAATAGGAGGCAAATGCATTTTGGAATGTGTCAAAGGTACACTTTTGCCAAAGTGCACGTTAATATCTGTGTGATGAGGTTGGACACCTGAGGCCAAAAGATGGCTAAAAATGCATGGCAAACAATAATGTACATCATGTAGGATACACATACAGAATTAGCTGAACTGACAGATGTGGGTGTTTTTCAGAAAACCGGTTCGTTATTTGTCCTGCAGCTATTATTCCCCATAACACTGTCCTGAGCTGGTAAATCTAATCATGCCCAGACAAGGTTGTGCACCAGATACAGGCTAAAAGGCTGAACAGAGTAACTGTCATAATGTTTGTTTATGCATAACAACCATAACTTCACCATCCACCTCCAGTATGGGAGCAATGGTGTATTTCCACCAGATACAGCGAGGTAAGGTGTCTCAATGCTTTCCATTCATTTGCTATAGAAAGTCAACCCGTTCTCAGTCCCATAGCATCAGATACAGCCTGTTCTCATTTAGAAGTCGTCAAATATTGATGCTTTTGGCATAAGATGCTGCCGCCTTTCGTGTCCCTAAAGTACACCGCTGGACAGCGTCAGCTAAGCAAGTGGCTCAACAGAACCATTTGTGGTCTTATTGTATGCTGGCATTTGGCCCGAAGGCACCTGCCATTACAGCATGATATGGCAGGCTGAATGCAGCTGGTAAAATATTAAAAGGAACATAAAGGTCTCTATCACATGGAGGGGCAGTGGATGAATCAATCAAACACTGGACTTTTATGCGAGAGTGTGGTGTTCGCTTCCTGTCTGAATGTTATGTTTTTTCCCGCACCTTACCATGTGTCCTTTTGTCTAAACCTAACCGTCCATGCCAGTATGCGCTTTTGTTGACATCACCTTTGCGTCATTCTAAAACATCAACAGCAGACGCAGAAGGAATAGACTAGAGTGTAATGTGTAGACATGGTAGTCAACTGACAAAGCCACAAAATGTAACGACTTGGGATAAAAACATGTTGGAGATACAGCAGCCCAGTCAGTAGCCCTGGGCTTCTGGTACTGACACATAAGGCAGTGTAAGAGATGCCTGGGCTTTCAATGAACTAATATATATAACCCCAAAAACATAGCCAAGAGTGAGACAGTCTAAATTAGGGTGGGAGGAAGGGTTGCACCAGTCTTTCACCTTGGAGAGACTGGTGTTTATGTCTCAAGTAAGTCCAAAAAGAACCTTGATTTTTCTCCACCATGTAACATAGTAACTGCTGAATGCCATGTGACATAGTCTTCACATGGCATACCCATTAACGTTCTTTTAAAAAAAATGCATTATTGTTATTATTGGGTTATCTTCACCAATACATTTTTTCTCAACCTAACCATGCAGTTTCTTTGCCTAAACCTTAAGTAGCTTTATAAATAAAAACTAAATTTTCTGTTAAATCGGGAAACATATTTTTAAAAGACACTGTAGATAGGTGATAATTGAAAATTGACAAAGAAGCTGACATGTCCAAAACTGATGCCACAGGGATACTGAGATTAGCATATTTTAAAGGTGGTGCTAGTGATCAGGCTGCCAATTTGGCTAGTTGGGAGAAAGAATGTGCTAAGAGAGGCAGAATATGACTGACCACTCTTTCGCTATCCTAGGAAACGCTGTTGTGAGAGCAGGAGAAGCAATTGCACAGTGCATGGTGGAGGTGTTGCAGGGAGTTTCATGTAGGGGTTGCGATGCATTCCATGGTTTGTATTTGCATAGTAGACTAGATTCAACTTTATGTAAAACAGTCCATTAAACTTAAAATAAATTGTCGAACTAGGGAGTGTAGTTCTAAAATGGAACAAGATTCAGCAGTGGCATTGAAAATTTGTCACCTCAGATTTTTTTAGAAAAAGATTTTTGGCAGATTGTGTAGACGCAATAACAGAAAGTTTATGTGTGTTAAAGTGGGAAGTGTGTTAAAGATTAAGTCCGGTAACAACAGACTTTGGGGGTCACTGGCTCTTCCTGTCCTGTTAGGCCTGCTATGAAAACATACATGCTCCTTTGTAGATATTTGGAAAATGTGGAACCATTTTGCTCTACATCGAGTTAGGGTTTCAAGGTCAAGGCCCTCAGTCCCCCAGAGGTTCTGTGAAGGGGGCAGGTGTGTGTTTATGTGTGTGTCTGTCTGTGCTGTAGGTCTCTTGTAGGTATTCCTTTTTTTCATCTGGGTGTCTAAATATGTTGCATGTGTTGTTATTTTTGTCTATGTGCTCATATTAACATGGATGGAGTGTCTGAATAAGTGTACTTGTGTGCATGATAGTATGTTTCCTTACTGGGTCTGTGTTTTCACATGCAATTATAATAACTATATGTAGTCTGCGTGAGTGTGTTTTTTATTTGAGATGGGAATGAAACTCTTGTTACCCCTGAAACTGAAACACCTCCACCTTTCGTTTCTTATTTTCCTCGTCCCTCCAGCCCCTGCTCTGGCTTTGTTTCACTGTTGTGTGGATTATAGGGATGAGAAAAGAGGAAGGAAGCAACTGCAGGAAAACACCACCGTTAATATGGTGAAACTGAAATCAGCTGTTGTTTCTCTGCTGTGTGCTTTTTCTTCCTCTGAGTCTTGTTTCTATTTCTATACAAAGTGGACGGCACTGAGTACAACTGTAAATGGACACCAAGATGCATTCTGATCTGATCACTCCAAACCCTTGCTAAGGTGGTGTGGGATGCATTTCATTGCATTTTGTAGCAGGTGTGTGAGGTCACTTCCAGGTCACCATAGGGTTAACCACACCTACTTCCTTCAATTTTCAATATTGAATATTTTCAATGTTCAATATTTTCCATTAGTTATTCAAGAAAGTAAAAAATCTGATATATTGTAGACACATTATACGTAAACCTTAATGCTTCAAGTTTTTCTGTTTTAATTTGGATGATTATGGCCTACAGTTGATCGCCTCTATGCTCAGCCACATTGATGCAGGAATTTGTTGTAAAGGTGCCTGAAAAAAAGTATTGATTGTATGAATGAACATACCTTTCAAAAGTCATTTCTGGACATTTCTGTTTTGTAAATCATTTTTTAATGATCTTAAGAAATATTCTAATAATTTGAGATACTGAATTTCTGATTTTCATGAGCTATAGTCCATAATCATCAAAATTAAAACAAAAAGGCTTGAAATATTTCAATTTATTTGCAACTAATATACAATGTATGAAAGTTTACCTTTTTGAATTAAATTATGAAGAAAAATGAATTTTTTGATGATCTAATTTTTTGAGACGCACCTGTATATACCACCCCTGATGCTGCTGCTCCCTCTCTCTCTCTGCTGCTGGTGAGCCTGTAGATCCCTGGTCCTGTTGAATGCCTGTTTGGTTTCTTTAACTGTTTTACTTAGGTTTGTTTGTTTGATACCATGTTCTACATATAGCCCTTCATTACATTAGGTGTCTGCTGTTAGTGTTTTATTTTTGTTGCACATGCTTGGCCTTCCGGCATTGATTTTTTAATTTTCCCTCAAGAATTAAGTTGTTTTTTTTTGTTTTTTTTTTTGTTGACATCGACATTTGTGTAGGTGCAGCGGCGAGCGCGGCCGGCCCGATGGTGGAGGGTTTGGTGGTAGAGTTCCTCACCAGTGCTTCACACTCCCCATTATCATGTGTGTGGTAAATTGTGCACTTCCTTCACCATTTATTTTGCATCCCCTTTTATTTGCTTTGCTGTGTGTGTGTGTCAGATGAGATCTCACAGTACCTCTTTTAAATTTTCTACAGTTTTTAATTATAAGCTTTAATAAACTGTGGTTGGTTTTATACGTGTATATATATTGTCATCTTATTAGTCTAAAATAAATTTGAAATCATGGGGGAAATGCTTGTCTCCATCCATCATTTTAGCCATCTGTATCTGTGGGTTTAGCTGATTTGACTGGAGTGTTAAAGGACACCTAAAATTCTCAAAATCTAGGCCTTGCCACAGCCTGGCCACAATGTCTTTTATAGTGTAAACACCAATGCGTCCTTATGTGACCCAACAAGGATGTAACCTGAAAATACATTAGTGCAGGTTGTGGTGGTTGTTTTAACATGCCCATTTCATAATGAGTTGGACCAAGTGTTGTGTGACCGCGCAGTTAGCAGGGAACATTCCCACAGCATTGGCTAATGTTGCCTACAAGTTGTAAGAATGTTTCAGAGACAACGTTTTTGTGACGGTTTGTACCAACAGTTTTCTTAGGACCCAAGAGCAACACCACAGACAGGTAACAGTTTGAACAATGGGAATATTTAATGAACATGATGTTGGAGCGGAGGCTGATGAGACTGGTAAGGCTGGGTGAGGAGGGGGGCTGAAGGCAGAGGGGCTCTGGTGTGGAAGTGAGGCAAGTGGCTGGACAGCGAAGCAAGAGGCTGGGCAGTGAGGTGCTTGAGCTTGAGGGTGGGAAGCACTGGAAGGAGCAGAGGAGACAACAGGTAAGTGTGGATAAAACTATCCACAGTAACAAGAGCAAAAACGATTACAAGTATCTCAGAAAGGACAGCCGATCTACCACGTGTGAGGCGAAAAACAATCTGGTGCTGAAGAGGAGTGAAACCGGAGTATTTGTGCAGCAGAGGGATGATTGCAGATGAGGAACAGGTGAGTGTGTGTGCCATGAGCTCCTGCACCCAGAAGCCACGCCCAGCCTCTGAAACACAGCAGCAGAAAGAAACCACTCCACAGGTAGGCAGGCAAAATAATCACAAATAATCACAATAAATTGCAGACCACCACAGTTTTAATGTAATGTTCAAAGAACATAGTAAAAATGTTTACCATTTCAAATAATGTCCCTATAGGGTTAAACACTTACTACAATGTGATGTTTTAACTGCAACATTCTGAGGATGTTTTGATGTGATATGTCAAAAAAAACCATTCTATTTTTTTTTTTTTGTTTAAAGAGAATGTTATCCTAACTTTAAGAAGAACATTCTGGATACTTAAAGAAAACTTGCTGCTGAAAATGTTACTGAAATATTGCATTGGTTGCATTGTACCATTCTCAGAACATTTTTAGAATCAACAGTTGCTAGCTGGGATGTTCCTGAGATTTCAGAACATGTTTTAATGAAAAGTAAATGTGATATATTGTCAAAAAAACCTGATGATTGTAGAGAATGTTTCACTAAATTAAAGAACGTTCTGTGAACTAAAAGAAAATTTGCCGCTGGAAATGTTACTAAAACATTGCATTGGTTGCATTTTACCATTTTCAGAATGTTTTTAGAGCCAAAAATTGCTTTTTTGTGTCCTTATTTCTCCCCGCCTTTGTCTCCTTCCCTCCTGTTTTCTATCACACCTGTCTTTTATCAGTCTCTTTTGGCCTTCCCTGTTTTCAGTCTTCCCTGCACACCTGTTGTGTTTAAGTCTTGTTTGCTTCACCATTGTGTTCCAGCGATTGTTAGCCAATCCCTGTGTTTCCCTCCTTTTCCCTGTGTCCACTTACCCCAGCTGTGTGTTGTACTTGTGAGTGGCTCCCTGTGTGTATATACACCTGTATGTCTCCCTTTGTCCTTTGTCAGTTTGTCTCTTTTCCTCCCTTTTGTCTCCAGTGTGTTTGACTTTTTCTCCACTCCTTAGTTCCTCTTCATCCTTGTGTGCTCCTAGATGGTTTCCGTTTAGTGTTTGATTCTATTTTTGTACTTTGTGGTTTGGTCACCGGCTTGTTTTGTTTGGATACTTTCATCAGCATTAAAGCTCGCTTTTTATTTAAACCCCCTGTTGCCTTTTATTGTTCCACATTTGGGTCCACAGCCTGAATTTATATGTGACACGGTCATTGATTTGGGCTTTTAAGCTTCTATTATTGATATTTACTTAAAAGAAATGTACCAAATGACAAAGTAATAATGCAAATTAAGTTGTTCTCAGTGATGAACCTGTGAAAATTAGGATCCAAATCTGCAACTTTACACTGAGTTTCATTATTAAAGCCATTTGGCCCAGAACTTTGCTGTTTCACTCTCACTGCTCTTATAGTGTCATTTTCAAGCAGGGAGCTGTTTTTTGTGAAAAGGCTCTAAAAATTCATTGTGCACTACCTGCTCAGCAAACATCAGACAGACACAAGCAGGTTTCCATTACAGATTTGTGCAAAAATTAAGCAGTATTTTCCAAATGTAGACAAAATATAATTACGAGATGACTGTTTCCATTAAATGATGTTATGAGACTTTTCCCATAATTTCATACACTTCTCTAGCGATGACATTCCCAGAAGCATATCGATGAATGTTCAAAACTCTAGCAGCTTTATTTTAAATGCAGCCATGGCAAAAGCTGTCATTATTCCATCAAAGGCAACACAGGCATGTTATGTGAGCGATAATATAAAGGCAAACCTCTAATGCAGGGGTGTCAAACATACGGCCCACGGGCCGGAACCGGCGCCCAAGGAGGTTCGATCAGGCCCGCAGGATAATTTGAAAGTGAAAAAATGCATAAAAGACACGGAATTCATATTTTTAATTAGCTGCAATTCATGGATTATCCGCTAGGGGCACTGTTTTGATCAGCGTAGAAGACAAGCCGCATCACTGAGACAGACCGAACACGGCAGACGGTATCAATGCGCCATCTGCTGCTTGTTACGATGTTGTTTCTACCTTGGTCTCTACCTCTCCGCTATACCCTCATTAGCTAAAATGTCGTTATCCAAACGGAGAAAAGTAGATAAGGAGTGCAGAATTTGCAAAGAAAAATGGACCACGTCCTATTTATTTACAGAGATGCACAGAAAACCTTTGTGCTTGGTGTGTTTTTGCAAGAAGTCTCGGTATTGAAGGAATATAATATTCGACGCCACTACGAGACTCATCACAGCGAAAAATATGACGGCTTGCAAGGACAACTGAGAAGAGATAAGATCAACGAATTGCTGGCGGGTCTGAGGAAACAGCAGTCAACTTTCATCCAGAGCCGAGAGGTCAGTGAAGCAGCGGTAAAAGCCAGCTATCTAATTGCTAGCGAAATAGCATTGGCATCGAAGCCGTATTCCGACGGTGACTTTGTTAAACGATGCATGATGAAGGCGGCTGAACTTGTATGTCCCGAGAAGCAACAAGCTTTTGCCAATATTAGCCTGACGAGGAATACTATAGCAGAGAGGATTTCGGAACTGTCGGCAGATTTAGACAGCCAATTGAAACAGAGAGTCAAGTAATTTATTGCATTTTCTGTTGCAATTGACGAGAGCACTGACATCACAGATGTGGCACAACTGGCCATATTTATTCGCGGAGTTGATGAGACATTGACTGTTACAGAAGAGTTTCTTGAGTTGGTGCCAATGATGGACACCACAACAGCCGAGGACATTTTCGGCTCTGTCGTTGCTGCACTGGACAGAGTTGGAGTGGACTGGTCCTGCGCTGTCAGCCTGGCTACAGACGGCGCACCATCCTTGGTCGGAAAGAAAGCAGGTGTCGCGACAAAGTTCAGAGAGAAAGTACAAGCCCTTAATGGAGGAGATCGTTTCTGGACATTTCACTGTATTTTGCACCAGGAGGCATTGTGTTGCAAGTCCCTGAAAATGGACCACGTCATGGAGGTGGTTGTTCGCACTGTAAATTTCATCCGATCCAGAGGTCTGAACCATCGTCAGTTTGACAAACTTCTCAGCGACAGCAACATTACCCACAGCCTGCCATACCACACTGAAGTGAGATGGTTAAGCCGAGGCTCTGTGCTGAGGCATGTCTTTGATCTACGAGAGGAAATCGGACAGTTCATGGAGAAAAAAGGAAAACCGGTGTTGGAATTACAATCTCAGGAATGGCTACAGGACCTTGCATTTTTGGTTGATATTACTGAACACTTGAACAATCTGAACAAAATGTTGCAAGGCCGCAAAAAAGTTGTCACACAGTTTTCTGACAACATACATGCATTTAAGTTGAAGCTGACTTTGTGGGAGACGCAACTGGCAAATGGCTACCCTGCTCATTTCCCCTGTCTGAGAGATGTGTGTGTGACCAGACCTGATGTGGACGTGAAACGGTACAAAGACAAGATTGCAGGATTACTGTGGGAGTTTGAGAAACGTTTTCAGGTATTTGATGAACTTGAGACAGAATTTTCAGTTTTTCGCTCACCTTTCACAATTAAAGCTTCTGATCTGCCGGTCGAAATTCAGCTAGAAATAATTGATTTTGTAATTGATTTTGAATAATTGATTGTGATGCAGATTTGAAGGGCAAATTTGCCTCCGTAGGTCTGGACAAATTTTATCAGTATCTACTACCAGGGTACCCCAAATTAACAGCCCTGGCTGCTAAAATTTTGTGCATGTTTGGGACAACCTACCTTTGTGAACAAATTTTCTCAGTAATGAATATCAATAAAACAAAAATGCATTCAAGGCTCACAAACAAGCACTTAAATGACATTCTGAAAGTGACAGCTAGTCAGGACATGACACCTGGTGTTGATGCACTTGTACAGGCCAAAAGATGCCAAGTTTCAGGAATAAAAACAAGTCCAGACTAGACTAACGCCTTTAAAATGCTGCCTTAGATACTGTTTGCATTGAAAGAATACAGCTCTGTGAAGATGAATCCTTACTGTGGTCATTAAAAAAATGTGCAATTTAATGTTAGTCAGCAGCTTCACTACAAAAGAGTATGGTGGAATTCTACTGTTCATGCAACTACATAAATTTTCAGTATGTATTGTATGTGTATTTATGTTTCATGTAGTTTAGTTGTAGTTGTAGTTGTAGTTGTAGTTTACACATTTACAGGACAATGAACACTTTCTTCTTTACACATTTAATAGCACTCTCCTTAGTTTGTAAGGTGTAGGCAGGGATTAAATTTAGATTTTATATGCACATGTGTAAATGGTTTAAAAAGTCCTTTCTTTATAAGTCTCATTTAATCTTAAAGTGCATTACTATATTTTTCAATACCAATTACTTGTTAAAGTTTTGTGCCTTTGTACAATCAGTGGGATCAGTTGCAATGCATATATGTGAATGATAAAAGTAAATTGCACATTTGTCTAAGGAAATATGAGGTGTTTTGTGAAATGTTTTGTAAAAGGATTGTTCATTAAATTTCAAGATTTTCCAAATGTTCTTGTGCTTCTTTACACCAAAACAAAGGAAAGACATGATATTTTGGTTATTTATAGCAGAGTATGGTACAATTTTAATGGTCCGGCCCACATGACATCTACCTAGGCCGTATGTGGCCCACGATGTGAAATGAGTTTGACACCCCTGCTCTAATGTGTCGGAGGAGCCATGTATGAGGTATTCTGGATGGTGATAGTCAATGATTTCACAGTTATTGTGGAATCAAAACTTCCAGATGATCTGCTCAACTTTTGAAGAGTTATGTGATGCAACAACACCTCTTGTAGCGCCTGCAACATCATGTCCGAGAGAGCCAGTTCCTACCGACAAATGCATAACTATAGCAATATGTGACTTACAAAAGTAAAAAAAGAAGTGTTTCCATTGCAGTTTTGCGAAACACGGCTTTTTTGAATTGTCTCAAATACCACCTCATGCAAGCATAAAAAACTTTTTTTGCAATAAAACTGAGCTTTTTTAAAATCGACTTGTTTCCATTAGGTGTATTTTCTATTCGCAATTTCAATTTGTGCATTTTGAGGGATAATGGAAACCATTCTACTGTTGAAGAATATCTGGGGAACATAGTGAAGCATTTAGCAGCCAAAGAAACAGATACTTCAGTCAGAAGTTGGTAGAGACCAAAAACTGAGCTTAAAGAGAGTGAATACTGGACATACAGTCATCAAGGGGCTAGAAACACAACTCCAAATCTGATGGATGTGTAAGTAAGTCACTGTTTGCCATATCAAAGCAGTTTTTAGCGATACGGCTTGACTGTGCACAGTAGGTCAAAAGGTTAAAACGAGCTCACTGTTTAAACCCTTCAACATTTTTATACATCTCAAGCAACTTATTGACCACAGATCTATATAATGTGACCAACTACATGTCTTTGTGTGTGACAGTTGACAAAAAAGTCTGACCACATGTCATTTAGCCTTGTTTCTGGATTTTGATTTGTAAAAATAATGCTTTGTGCAGCTCCAACTCTCTTTACTGTTGTCATAAACTTATCATCCCCTTGATAAGTGAAAAAAAGAGACCAAACAACACCTTTAAATAGTGGTCCCTTTAAATAACCACCAAACCAAAAATGTTTGCTACCTAACATTGAGTATGCTCTTCTCTTTCCTCCCTGTAACTTTCATCATCCGTGTCTGTATCCTTCATCCTTTCTGTTTCCCTGTTCCCCCACTCTCTTTGTTTTTCTTTTTCCTGAGGCTCCAATCTGGGTAAGACCTGAGGTCACAGTGTCAACAAATACAACAATTACTGGGGTCAGAGGTCATGGCTCAGTCTTATCCGAGTTCTCCATTTCTGCTGTAGATACCACGTAATAACGCCACTGTTTTTACAGTGACGTTATTAGAGTGCCGCATAATAATTATGGGTAATTCTGTGTGATGCAAATGCAAAAGTCTATATAAGCAATGTAAAAAAATATGGTAAGTAAATAAAAAGAAATAAACAATGGAAAAAATAAACAATTAGCAGAATATTTTGTTTAGCTGTATTTCTCTTCACCAGATAAAAATTCAAACTTGTTCTGTGAAGTGCTGATCTGCTGGGAACACGGAGTGATGAAAAGAAAAACCCTCATTTGCATACCTTGATGAAGGGATAAGAGAAGCACAAACAATTTTGTTTTCCAATGGTTCTCATTATTTATACCATTATAACAGAGGCTATCCTTTTAGGTAAAGTGTGATTTATGTTTGAATTGCAGATACTCCGAGGTACAAAAAAACAACAACAATATTTTGGAACGTGACAGATTAAGAGAAATTTTCAGAAAACAAACAGATTTTTGAATCAGTTTGAGTTCATTGTGCTCCACTGGAACTCTGTCGGGAACATCACAACTGACCTGCCTCTCTGGAAGACATAAAAACTGGACTCCACCGCACCTCTGCATGCAGTATGTCATTATTTCCCCTCTGTGCTAAAAATGACAGAGTGTAAGCCTGTTTTACACACAGCTGTAAAGAAGCCCTTATCCCTTTCCAGGGTCTGGGAAAGTGCCAGCATTTTTTTTGATGCATTATTATACTTTTTCTGCATTCGTATTTATTGTTGTTTCCTTTTTGTCCTTCAGCGTGTGTGGCAGGGCCAGGCTGGGGAGGGGGGGATAAGAATGGCACAGCAATAAGCATTGAGATTGAGTTGTAAAATACATTGACTGTTTGGCTCTGGGGAGCTACTTCCTTCTCCGTGTGTGATGACTGTCACTGTGGCAGGAGAACGAATACAAAGACTCGACCGGCAGACTCAACCTCCCTGCGCTCTTAAATAACTTCCTCTTTTTTTTCTTTTTTCCTTTCCTGAGATATTCATGGGTTATTTCCAAACCACACGTCAGTCTTTAAAATGTTTATGCATGATTTAAAAAGTGGTTTTTGCTGGAATAAAATGCTATGACAACTTTATTGCAGTATTTAGACTGTAGTCTTGATTAGGGATTAGTAATATTTCCTGTATAAGACAGTCACATTTGTATCTTTCCGATGTTTGAGGTATTTGTAGACAAAGAACAACTGTGCACTAATTATGTTTGCTACAGTGATGACTGCAATTCATCAGTGGAGAGGGGAGGATGATGTAAAAGATGGCTACAATATCATCATCTAAGCTCTTTTACTACTTTTAATGTATCTTAAGTCCTACTTTAACATAAGTGTCGACAACATTCAAGCTGCACTAATCAATATTTTCATATCACCTATAGCATGAGTAAAGTAATGTGAAAGGTCCTGCTCATAATGATAAACTTAAGGTGCATTATCCTCAAACTCTGATGTTCCCTTCAACTATATGAAACATTTTAGTGTCTTTCAATTCACTGTTTTGTTTTTGCAGTCTTCAAATTTAATGTTTTTTGGTACTCTCACTAGGGAGGTTTCCATTAACCCTTAAACTGCGCAAACTGAAATTGTGACTATAAATTATGCCTGATGGAAACACGTCAATTTAAAAAAACACTCCCATTTATTTCAAAAAAGTTTTTAATACTTGCATGAGGTGGTATTTCAGGTGATTCATAACTGCAATGGTAACACTTGGCTTTGGCTTTGGCTATGCACTTCTCAGTAGGAACTGGCTCCTTCATGATGCAGCAGGAGCTACAAGAGATGTTATTGCATCACAAAACTCTTCAAAAGTTGAACAGATCATCCGAAAGTTTTGAATCCACAATTCCTCTGTGAAATCGTGGACTTTCACCTCCCAGAAATTGCTCATATGTGACCTCTCCCAGGTATGAGGGGGTCTTTCCATTATCGCTCGTAAAACATGTGTGACCTCAATTACAAATAATGACAGCTAGTGCGATGGCTGCAATGGAAATAAACCTGCTAATGTTTTGAACATCCATCACCATGCTTCTAGGAATGTTATAGTGAGAGAATTCGCATGACATCACTCAATGGAAATGTAGTCATCTTGCAATTGTGTTTTCTCGACATTTTGAAAATATCACTTAATTTTTGCAGAAATCTTTAATAGAAACCCACCAGCTGTTTTCATCACATCAACAAAAAATCTCTGATAAAACTTTTAACCCATAAAAACACTTGGTTATAGAGTGTAGATAAGAACCTTCAGGAGCCTGTAAGAGAAACAAAAAACTACATATTTCCCCATGGTCAAGATTTGTAATGTATTCACATTCTTAAATATAACATGGCTTACAGACAATGACACATGCAAAATTTCTATGTAATGTAATGAATCCATTGACAATGTTAAGATGCTCTTAATGGCATATATGTACACATGTTTGTAAGTTGTGCTTTGGGAGAATGTCTGTGGAAATCTAAGAGTGTTCATAGAAAGTGCTCTTAACTCAGTGCTCATAACTATGACTATGAGATACTTATTCTATTAAAAAAAAAGCCTAATGTGATTAGGAAAATGTGTTTAATTCAACAACTATCATAAAATATACAACACATGTAATACACAACAATTATGAGACTCTTGAATCTTCCAGGGCTCTTTTTTTCTTTTGTTTTTTGGGATTAATGCAGATGCGATCCCAACTGTAGCCTCATCTCTGAAATTTCCTCCGGCTGCAACTGTCTTTTCACGGAGCCACGAGGGGTTGCAAGCAAAGTTCTTACTGAAAAGCTGCCACTTTCACATTATGAGTCCATGCTTCCATTAAAGAATCATCAGACATTGGTAAGTCATGCCCTCAATCAATAATTATGCAAAAGCAAGCCTAATCAATATGTGAAATATAAAATAAGGACAAATGATAATATGGAGATGGAGCACATCTCATTTCCTCTCCAGTCAGATGAATATGTTTGAATAGCAAACATTAGAATAGCAAAGCATCCTTTTGGCTTTGATGTGTTGGGGCCGTGCATTTTAGTTGGCACACAGTTCAATATTTGAACAGAGAAAAAAAAAAGTTTTTTAACTCAAAAATGATATTGCTCGGAGTGATAGTGGTAGTAATAAAGAAGTTATTGACCAAATGATATTGATCGACAGCTCCTCGGGCAAAACGAGCCGACCTTGGTCTCCCTCTGTGCCTTGCCCTCCCTCCGCCTGCCTCCCCTCTACTCTCCTCCCCCGGAATTCAATAATATATTATTTTACACAGTTTAAAGCTGGACAACAAATAGTTGCACAGCGCAAGGTGAGAAATTACTGGTAAATTTTTCATGGCTATTTGCCTGTAGGAATTTTGGCAAGGGTGTGTGAGTGTGATTAAAATCAAGACTCCAGTCAAGGCTTGATTAGGGGTTGCCATTCAGCAGAAGGCATAGCAGAGAAAGAATGAAGAGGGAGAGAAAAGGAAAGAAAAAGGTTAGTCGGAAGAAAAGGGAAAACTAGAGACTATGTGTTCCTTCCTCTGCTCGGCATAAATCAGATAATGACCTTGAAGTCTTTGTGGGAGAGAGGCTGCGGTAACTACATCCAAGCTCTGTCCCCTGGTTTATTTACAAGGTCAGAGGAGGGAAACAATGGCCATTGATTTGGCCCTGAAGAGGCAGGGAGGACAGGCCTAGGTGATTGTCACATAACACTCTTAAAAAACACACTTTACAACACCATCTGCTTAAAGAAACAAGGCTTTTTAAAATGGTCGAAGTTTGGTTATCTGGAAGCTCTTTGGAGTCTTAATAAAAAAAAAAAATATTTTACACTCTGTTGGTAACAAAGACATTTTTTTAACAGTGGTAGCAGCTCTATTCAGGAGAGACATGGCTGATCTGAAAATACAGATGATTGCTGTGGGGGGGGGGGGCTAGCGGACTGATTTTCTCTTGAGACAACTGAATGTCAAAATACCAAGCAGGTAAAAACAGGTCATCCTTTACTGTTCACCTTGACTGTAAGTGGTTATCTGCCAGTCACCTCTTTTTTTCAATAATGTATTCCTAGCAGTCACTATTAATAGCTGTAATGAGTGTAAAGAAAGGTCTTTTCGAAGCGAATGCAAAAAATAAATAAAAAATGTGAATAAATCATATGTCAATATAAAACTGAACCAGTCTATTTCGTATCCACACCAGATCAAAAACTTTCAAATTTTTATGTTTTTTTCAGAAACCATTTTTTTTCGATGACAGTCAATCAAATAATGACGTTTGACAAGCAATCAATAGATTTCTTCGAATGTCTATGTCCATACTATCATAGACAGCTCGTTCACAAGACTTGAACACAAAACTGTAGGTTTTTTTTTCTAAAATATTAGACACTATTGATAGAAATCTGAGTATGGAAGCAAATAACAGCCTATTGATAGAAATCTGAGTATGGAAGCAAATAACAGCCTATTGATAGAAATCTGAGTATGGAAGCAAATAACAGCCGTAAGTATGTGAATTTTTTTGATTTTCAATTTTAAAACATAAACTTCTTTTTTATTATTTTTTTTGTTTTGTTTTTTCTAGAGCCAAAACAAATAACTAAATCAAGTAAACACACAGGGTTGTTTCAGGATTTAAAAAAAATAATATAAAATTTTTTTCAACTTTATCTTTTAGATCTCAATTTGACCAATCAAATTTGAGCAACCTACATCAACTGTTTTTAATTGTTTTGAAAAACGTAACCTTTATATCTGAATTTGTGAACTAAAAAAACTAAATCATGTTAAGCTTTTGAAATTGCTGATCAAGAAATGTTATAGTCTAATTTTAGTACAGTCCATTTTTTTCTTTATGTGTTTGGGAAGAAGCTTAATTTATCATCAGCTAGCCTCATATGCTACTTTAGTATGTTTGCAGCACTGAATGTGCCTTCTTTACACACTTCAACACACTTAAACACATGATGAGAAGAGTTGCGATCATTAGCCACACTAAGTTGTGGCCAAATGTTTGGACTCAACACACCTAAATGGCCTTAAAAGTCACTCCATTTGTCGGCAATGTTATTTTTCTTTTGAGAATTGGGAAACCAGGGTGGCTGTGAGGTCACAGCGATGGTTTCCAAAGTTGGATGGATACTTGCTCAGTATGTGCTTGTTGCTGAGCACATTCTGTGTAGGAGTGAGGTATTTTTCCGTGATTCAGACATATTTTGCAATTCTCAAAGTCATCTACAGACGATAATACTGCTGGAATCTCTTTACTCTTGGACACGTCAGTATAATCTTTGAAAAGGTACAAGTAGACAAAGGAGTTCTCCTTAGAAATGCTTCCATCCATTCCCTTCATAACTCCCTGCTGCAACAAAAGCTGCCTCTGAAACTGGCTCTTTGAATGAATCAAGCAATCCAACAATAGCATATGAAGTTGTCTCTCTGTGCTTGAGATTTTTTTTAACTCTCAAAATGTCTGCAATTTTGTAGAAGCAGTTCTAGTTGTTTTAGTCTTTGCAGTAATTTTAACTTAGTAGGAATCATATTTATGCCAGGTAGCATTATGGTAATACACCTAACAAGGGAATGTATCTCAAACAGCATAGGCAAGAACACATATATATTACCCAAGACTCATCAGTGTGCAAACTAGAACCGGTTTAGGCCAGTAACACAATATGAAAGAATGTGATCCAGTAATCTGATTTCTTTATTAAATAATATCCAGTATTATAACCTGGAATTTAAGGGAAAAGAAGGAAAACATGTTATTCTTCAATGACTGGACAGACATTGTGACTGTTATAGATATTTTGTAGGTGAGACGACTGAACTGTTCCAGTCTGGGTCAGCTGTCACTGACAGTCTGCAGATTAAATCATATGTAAAGATGATCATCATGAGTCTTTAAGATCCAGTTGCTGCCCGTTGTTCATATGAAGATTTTTTAAAACATGTTTGATATTTGCAACTGCAAACCATGACGTCTCTTGTGTGACGCCTAAGGGAGACATAGCCTACTGGTAAATAAAAAGTTTAACCTCAAGTTAGTGACGTTTTGACAAAGTTTGCTCACCTCCAATTCACTAACAAAGTCCAGTTTCATGCAGGACTCCTGAGTTTGCTTCCCATGTGAATGTGATTTTGTGTGTTTTTTTTCTTCATGTCACCATGTGCCTCTTTTGCCCAAACGTTATCATCCATGACAGCATGTGTGTTTGTTGACGTCCTGTTGTTGGCTGTCATGTTCTTGTACTGTCTTAATAGGACCATGTGCAGCGTCATATCACCATGTACTTGTGCTGACATCATGGCATGGAATTTCAATAGCAGATGCAGAAGGATACTTGGAATATAGTATGTAGACATGGAGGTCCATTGCAAAGCGCAAATAAGTCATGACTTGGGATGTTAACTTTCTCAACGTGCTCAAGAGATTTTTAGTTGTTACCAACAGAGTACTTCATTCATACATTTTAGTGGCATACTGACATGCTGAATTGCTAATTCCATCAAATACAACATGCTTGACTTCATCACATCACAGACTGGTTGTAGCAGTTCTATAGGTTGTAGCTGCTGCTGCAGGAGTGTGAGCTCAACACCAGGTACAGTTGTGAGAGTTTGCCTGTCTTGCTGCAGGGAAAGGGTTAACTGTTAGCATAATCTGGCTAAGTTACAATCACTAAGAACTCCTCCTGGAAAACTGACCATTCTTCAGGAGGAGAGCAACTCCAGAGATGGCAGCAACAGAAAGTTTGCTGATCCTGGAGTCTGACTGGGATCTGACCCCCAGTGCACAAAGATCACATGCAGATATGATTTGATTATAGATGTTTCGAGACATCTTGTTACTGTATTATTTCAGTCAATACCTTTAAGGTATGAAGTACTGATACCCAGCCATAGTTATGACCCATCTATAGGCTGATGAAAATCATGAAATGCTGTTGAAATGTTCAAAAAATTTAATAAAACCTTGGACTTCAGGTTATTTCCACTTCACTACTTTTGCCAAGGTCAAAATGAAGGCCATTAAGTCTGCCTCTGTTGTACAAATAGTGTGTTTTATTCTTCAATGAGTAATAGTTAATGAGTAATTAATATATATATATATATGTAACTGATTGGGACAAATAATACAGTACAGAACTTAGCAGCTGAGCTCCCTCTGAGTAGGTGAAGTTCAGCTTGATTACTGTTGGCAGAAAGAATAAGTGAGGAATCAAAGAAGGGAGCGTAAAGCATGCTATCACCCTCACCTCACTTAGCCTGTGTGAACACGATCGTCTTGTTCGTTTGCATGTCAGAGATGCTGATGGAGAAAGAGATGGCGGTTATGCTCAGTAAAATATTCATTCTGCTTGCAGGCCAGCCAAGTGAAACATCCAGCTACTTGGCAGACATGGGAAGTGAAAAAAAAAAAAAAAACAGAGAGAGGGTGGGAGCGAAGAGGGGGTGCATCCATTATTGAAGTGCCAGGATGTTATCAATTCATACAAGGTCAATATGTGAGATTTCAATTTGTGCTTGTGTCAAGACAAAGATTTTGCCATGCTTGGCTCACACACTCTCCCTCTACCTTCCTCTCTTTGTCACAGTTCTTAATACACTCGCAATTCCTCGGCGCACTACATTATCGTGGTTTTGTTCTCCACTGCATCGCAAAGTCTTCTGAAGCCCGGGTGCATGATGGTACAAGATATGACCTTACCTCTGGCAACTTAAAATTCAGCCCATTGGTCTATTTCCCCCGCAACACACACACAGAAGGACAGATTTGCACAGTGTTTGCCGTGGGAGAGCTCCTCATTTACATCAATTATGGATAGTCAACTTCCATCCTCGTGGTCCCGGCGCTGCATATTTCATGGAGAGGGGGGTATTTTATGAGTTAATGTGTCCAGTTGACATGCCTCTGAAAGCACTGGCCTGTCCCTTACACCGTGTGCAGGGCTGGGGAGAGCACGCAAACACAAATCTTGTGAGCCTATGTGTGTGTGTGTGTGTGTGTGTGTGTGTGTGTGTGTGTGTGTGTGTGTGTGTGTGTGTGTGTTCCCACTCAACCTCTTCCCTAGCCAAATCATGCATCTAGCACAAATGTGTCTCGCAACCTCAGTTTCTGCAACAGGGAGCAACACTACCAGAGCTCTAGAAGCTAAAAAGTTGCTTCTATCTTGTGTTTTTTAAAATTTTTTTGCAAGTTGGTGACTTAATGAAAGAAAAGGACTACAAGCAAAGTGTGTGGGATACTGAAACGTGGAACGAGAACACCTAACATCCAACTTTTCAACCCTGTTTCAGAAAGGCCTGTAAACAAAGCTGATAACAGCTCTCATTATGCCTGCTCTCCCCTCTGTCGCTCTCGCTCTTTCGCACTTTTTCATCGCCCCCCACCCTCCTAACCACCCACCCAACCATGATCCCCCACCACCGCCGCTGCTGCCACCCGCTCCACCACTATTTCTCTCCTCGCCCTCTTGCCAGCCTGTTGGGGAGGTGTTACCAGCAGCTGGTGCCTTTGCATAATGTGCAGGGTGTTTATGTGCGTTTTTCATCTTTCTCCATGTCTGTGTGTGTGTGCGTGTGTGTGTGTGTGTTGGAGAGACACGTAGAGAGCGAATGTGGGAAAGAACGGAGGCTGTTCTCGGATGGTACAAATTGCTTTTTTGACCCGGTAATTAGTGGCAGAAGACACTCTGAAGGAGCCGGTGATGAAGCTCCCGTGGCCGGATTTCAATGTGGACGCATAAATTATCATTTATGGAGCACTAATGGCCTGTTGAGTTGTCCTCTCAGACCTCGCTTTGCCACGCCGGCTCTTCGCTCGTCTGCAGCCGAGCCTGGTCATCTTTTATGCGTTATCTCCATGGCGTGAACGCTAACTATGACATGAAAGAATGCCAGCTCTCCTCCCATCCCCTCTGCTTCCTCCTTTCCTCTCATCTTCTGTAGTCTCCTTTTTCTTCTGTGCTCATCCCTTCTCCTCCCCACTGCTGTCTCCTCCTCTTCTCTCCTCTCTTGGGTTCACTTCATGCTCCTCTTTTCCTTTCGTATGTCTTCACTTCCTGCTTTTAATCCTTTTACCACTCCTGTTTTTCCTTATCCTGACTTCTCCTCTTTACTCACCTTATTTCCCATTATGCATTTCTCTTCTTCCAACCACCTCACCCCTCTCATGTTTCCTTTCCTCTTACTTTTTTTGCTCTTCTGCTCTTTCCTTTCTCTTCCCGAATTATCTTCTTGCTATCTGTCTTTACCAGCCAGTTCTCATTCCAAAATTATCAAATGCTGCCGCTTTTGCAGTGCTTTCAGCCAAAGATTCCAATGCCAAAAGCCACATATCTCCTATGATATATCACATAGCCACCTATGAAACCCCGCTTATCGTTGTCTCACTGAGAATGCGGCTAGACAGATCTGGTCGCTGCGTTTTTATACTGCCAGATAGCTGGATGGTTAGTCGAGAAGGCAGTCAGATAGAACCTGTTGTGTGATGAAACATCACTGGAGGGCACAAGCCCACTGCCAGAAATGTTATGATATAAGGAGCATGAAGGTCCCTGTTTCGGGCAGGAGGTGCAGTGGATGGGTCCAACATCCCTGGACTTTCGAGTAGTTTTTTTTTTTACACCTTACCATGTGCCTTTTTGCTTGAACCAAACCATGTCACCATGTGCGTTTGTTGACATGCCAGTGTTTGTTGTATGTGCTTTTGTTGCCTACATGTAATCTAGTGCAGCATAATCCCACCATGTGCTTGTGCTGACATCACAGTAGTCCCATCCCACAATGTGAATAGCAAACTTAGAAGAATACCTAGAGCGTAACATGTAGAAGTGGAAATCCACTGCAAAGCGGCAATATGTGATGACTTTGGATGAGAACGTGTTACCTGTCCTTACCCCTTCTTTTTCTTTGTGTTTGGCTTTATTTATTTATTGGTTGGTAAAATTAAATGCACCACCCTTAGGGAGCTGTTCCTACAGATGCAAGGTTAAATTCCCCCATGCTACTGCAAGGTGCCTTAAATAAACATCAACTTTTATTCCCAGCTTTTTACAAACCAGCTATATTGCATCACATGCACACTTGTACAGTATGTGGGTTAACGGGGGGAAAAAATGTGTCTTTTTAAAGTAAGTGTGTGTATGTTTCCTGTATGCTGTACAGTGTTTGACACTCACAGTGGGTGAGGTTTGCCCTTAAAACAGCTGTCATTACAGAACAGAGTAGAAAGGAATGCAATTAGACACGTCAGCTCTGTGATCAATCACTGGCTATTATGGCTTCCACAAGGTGAAGAAAGGAGAGAATGGCCCATACAAGGAACACACACACACACATATGTGGGCCGCTGTGTCTGACAGCTTGGTGACCAAAAATGAAAACACAGATGCACTCACGAGCAGGAAAACAAGTGAGCGTGTCTGCTTATACTCACCATCACTGGAGAAACTATCTTCCCTGCTCCTGGCTAGCGTGAAGTCTCGACCAGCTAATATGGCGCCAATGGGGGAGGTAGATGTTATGTATCTTCTTCAAGGACACTTGGGAAGATTTGGTTGCATGGGAAATCAAACCATGCTTTTGTGGAACATTATTAGTAAAACAGAGAAGCCCTGTGTCCAAACTGGAATGGGCCAAAGCATTGAAGATACAGTGTTAATTATTAGGTGTTTTTCAAACCAAACAGGTCTGTAAGCGGAACTTCCTACTGGTTAGCTCTCTAGAGAACTGTTTTTGGCATCACACCACCATTTGGAATGCTGATGGAACATAAGCCGGTCAGTGGTTGGTATGGCAACATATCTTCTGTGTGCAATGTATTGTCATAGAATAGTTCATATGATATCCTGTGAAAGTTTGTATGATACCCTACAAATTAGTGCCCCAGGAATAATGCTACATTCTTGATGTAATGTCACATAATTAATGTAAAGTAATGGAGGTTTAATTTAGGAAAGTAAAGTTACTGTGGTTAGGTATAGAGATACGAAACATAGCGACTCAAAATTAACTCAAGGTTCATATGGTTCTGAACACTGGTCTCCTGGGCAAAGTCCTTTGTTTTGTGACCAATCCACCACCCCAACCTGCTTCCTTACAAGACCACTCAGGACTTCTTCCTTTTTTACTTGGTCACATGATTGCAGCCTTCCTAAATACATGGGTTATACATTGATTACTTGCTCATGAGTACATGGCACATGTACGAATTTGGGCTCATTACTTTCATAGAAGAATGTACCAATAATTTATGACAACTACCTGCTTTCTGTTTCCGACAATTCCCAGCACAGGCAAACTCTGCGGTAAACAGCCGTTAACTGCCAGGAATCAGGGACATCCACGGACATTTGCAGGCATTTACGGGTCCGATAATCTGGCTTTTTTAAAATGCCAGCTGCCAGGGCTGCATTGTTGCATGTTCGACCAATCTCCATACACTTATGTCACTCAAGGAGCCTCTTGTGTTTGGAGACTACCAATTGTTTTCAACACGCTCTCACAAGCAAATCCCCAAATACTGCAGTTTGGTCAGTGGTCCTGTGCTTTAAACTATTTAGTTCTCAGTACCCTTTGAGTTTCAGCATCTATGTTGCATCTAATGAGCAGAAGCTGCCATGAAAACTGGGTCTTTCGATGAAACATCTATCTTCACAAAAAACATTTGGGTTTCACCACCAAAATTACTCAAGTTTAGACAGAAAAACTGCTTGCTTAGGTTAAGAAAAAATGATCATGGTTTGGGTTTAAGGGTTAGGTTAACAGTTTGGGAACAGATTGTCCTTTTACAGTTCTTGCAGGTTGGACACAATAAAAGGGGAATTAAAAGTCCAAAAACGCCTATCCAAATAATAGACTTTTGTGGGCTAAGACTTAAAAATAAATCAGTTCTCCTGCAAGTATTGAACAGTCCTCAGAAAGCAATGGATAAGGTCATCCCCTCTAAATATCTGGAAGGCCGAACTTGGTATGAATTGACCCAATATTCTTTACCCTTGCTGAGTAAGTAATCAAAATAAGAAGACAGAAATGAAAATTAGAGAAAGATAGGGGTTCAGAGGGGCCTAATAGAACGCTGCAGTACTTCCTGGACTGTTATAAACCGTCAGTTAGCGTAGCCCACCACATCTTCAAACACACTGCCTTAGTGTGATGACTTCCCCAAAGAGGTCTGCGGCTACTCTGCCTTGAAAGCACCCAGATTTTTGCCAGTGTGTGCACTTTTAATTGCGCTCCCATTGCTTGCCCCCCAGCCCCTCAAATCTCGCTCGCTCTCTCTCATACATACTACTCCTCACTCACCCTTTTCTCCACAAGGCCCCCGACTGTTCACTCCTCCCCCTTGTCTCTTTCTCATTCTGTCGTTTTAGCCCTTTCTCTCTATCTGTCCATTCTTCAAAGGGGAACTTCATTCACTTTATTTTAATTTCATAGACGGACCCTAAGGGGAGGAATGAGAGATGGCAGTGTGAGAGGGAGAGAGAAATAAGAAACTCTGCTTTATTTTAGTGATGGCTCTGTGGTACTGGGGCAAAGCCTTTGATGGTTGGTTACTGGCCAGCCATGGGCACTGCCTAATAAACAAATGAATAACCCCTAACAGAATGGTGTTACTTACTGATGTCTGTGCAGACGTACAGTAAAAGGATAATTGTAGTTCTGACTTGGGTCCTATTTTCAAAACTCTGCCCTTTCTCTTGGTTCTGATTAAAGAAAAGCAATCCCTGAGATCTGTTGACATGGCGACATTGCTATAATAAAGTCAAATGGATCAAGAAATGGTTGTGAACAGCCCAGTACAGTAAAAAGTGTGTAATAATTCCTCTTCACAGGAAAACTTAAGTTCAGCCAAGAAGTGGCTTGTCGACATATAATCTCTCACAACTTTTTACATGCTTAAACCATCCATGAACATTGAAAACATAATCAGTCTCTGTGCTGCAACCAATGAAGAAAAAAGCACCTTCACCAATATCAGACAGATCAAGAACCTGCCCAACTGCTGTTTGATACATCAGGATGATGACTTTAACTCCAAGATCAGACTGAAGTTAGTGATGATTGGATTTAGGCTGTACGATGTCAGTCTGCTCTCGATGCGGATGCTATGATGAATCAGATCTTCGTGTGGTTGGAGAATCTAGTGAAGACTGCTCTCTGTCCAAATGTTTTATGTGTTTAAGACATTTATAGGCAGGTATCCTGGTAAGCATGGGACTAGCATATGGCAAAGCAAAATGCCAAATGAGTGAATCCGAGGTTGTCCTTTACTTTAACTGCTGCTGGCGAGTGTGTTTACAAACAGTAACTGACAATTCTGCAGAGTTTACCTTCGTATGCGCAATATATACACATTGCCGCCTATAGTGTTTGCAGGTGTGCTCGTGTGAGTGTGTGCACAACCTTGTACAAGTTTTACCAGTTGACCTATCAACCTTTGACATGAGGTGAAACGGTCATGCTGGTGTGTGTTATTTATCACTGTGTAAATATATCAGAATAAGATGGGTGGATGTCTTGGTTGGTGATGATTGGCTTTAAGCAGTATGATGTTGTTCTGCTCTGGACATGGATGCTGTGATGAATAAGATCTCCATGTTGTTGGATCCAGTAAAGTCTGAGAAGTTCAAGTTTAAGTTTATTTGCCATTTGCAAGGAGGAATGAATTTCATGGCTATCTCAGTAAAAAAAAAAAAAAAAAGAAACGAAGACTGGTCTCAGTCAACCTGGTCTCACAGGTTTCAAGTGACCATGACCTCTTAATATTGCATTACATGGTAGTGGCACGTAATGGGTTGACATTACGTGCCACCACAATTGAACATTGCCAATGGAAAAATAATAAGGGTCCTTTGACGTAGTAGACACATGAATTCCCTGGTTCAACGACATCATGCAAAGTATGGTGGTTAATGTTATGACCTCACTAACAGTAGAAAGAGCAAGAAAGTCTATGCAGGGAGGTTTGGGTGGTTAATCTGGTCAAACAAACACCAGACTTTTACCTGGGAGACTGCTGTTTGTGTCTTGTGTTAAACTAAAGGTAAATGTTGACTTCTTTTAACTTTACATACATCCTTGTGTAGTTACCTTATGTCACTTGATGCACTTGTGTCCTGTCCATAACAAACATAGATAATTTAGCAGGAACCCCGGTCTTTTTCTAAACCTAACCAAGTAGTTTTGGTGACTGTTACAACCCTGGCTCAGGGGAAGCAACATCAAGGAGTTAGAGGTGTCAAATCTGTCACAATAATCTTTATTTTACAAGTTAACTAGGTCTTAAACAAAGGGAATGGTGGCTGAAGTCATTGTCTCTGATCCTGGCTGCTGGTTGAGAAAGAGGGGGGGGCTCTTAAAGACAACCCTCAGGTGCAGGTGATCAGAGGCTGATGACTGTATGGAGGTCAGGCAGTGCCACACAGAAACACACTTGGAGGTATGGAGGTCAGAGAATGCCTCAAAGAAAACAAAACAGTGGTAGTTTTGTACATAACAGTGACTAACCTACCGTCCAGATTGCGTCGTCATGTCACACATTTCGTATTTTGGTCTCAGTAATTGAAACGAGAACACATCTTGGTTAGAAAATAAATCAAAATGGAGCTTAAAAATAACTTTAGAAAATGGTGGCGATCAGGTGCCAGACCATAAGTAGCAGATATTCAAGAGACACGGTGCCCAAAATATGCAAATATAGCGAAACCAAACGCCAAACAAGTGAATTTGAGGTTGTCCTTTACTTTCACTGTTGCTGGCGTTTACAAAAAAAGTAACGGACAATCCTGCAGAGTTTACCTTCATATGTAAAATATACACACATTGCCTGTGGTGTGTGCAGGTGTGCTTATGTGAGCATGTAAGCCTTTGACATGAGGCGCAATG
The DNA here is from genome assembly GCF_026936395.1 of Plectropomus leopardus. NCBI lineage: Eukaryota > Metazoa > Chordata > Actinopteri > Perciformes > Serranidae > Plectropomus > Plectropomus leopardus. Next base: position 30,496,380 of record NC_142188.1, on the reverse strand, counting down.
GTTGCATTAGTGTGTCAGTGTTTTTTTTATTATTTTGTAAATACAATAGTTTAAGGTGTGTGGATGTCTTAGCACAGTATCTATGTGTGTAAATCCAGTAAACTCGAGAAAACTCCATATCTCCAAAAGTCAGCACTTTGGGATGTACAAAAACAGCTTTGTTTAAAGCTCAACCTCTGTGTATTTTGAGCTTATCCGATGTAGTCTGTAGTTTTTCTAACCCTCAAGGGTCATAGATTCCTTGCAGCTCATACCTTCTCATTTAAGTTTAAACTTGTTCATGAGGTTTTTACACATGACAACAGCTATTGCATGTGAGTACTGTAAATGTATGTCCCCGTGAGGGTTTACAAGCCTGTGTATGATGCATCTGTGTGTGTGTGCATGTGTGTGTGTCAGCATGCAGGTGTACAGGCTGTGTGAAAGATGAGCCCTGACGACGGGCCGTCCACCTTGCCCTTTGGCTATTTCTGTACCGTGCCTTCCCCGGTGTCGGTTGCGTAATGATCTGGGAGATAGAGATCGCTCTTTGTTTGTTGTCTCTATCAGCCATAACTGGGCCTTGGTGCCAGAAGGTCAAGTGTACAGAATAAGAACAGGCTTACACAACACAGAAAACACAGACACACCTTTGATGTGAAAAAAGGGATGTGTGTGTGTGTGTGTGTGTGTGTGTGTGTGTGTGTGTGTGTGTGTGTGTGCGCGTGTGTGTGTGTGTGTGTGTGTCTCTTAGATTGAGGGCGGTGATTGATTTCAGACAACAGAAATCTAGCTGTGCAGAAGTGGACCTGCAGTATACCATTTCAGTAGTAGGCACTTTATGTGGGGATGCTGAACAAGAGGCAATGTTTTATCAAGATCCAGGCTTTCCATGGAAGAATTCTGTTCTGAGGAGGAGTTATATGGAGGATCATTAAAGGCAGATATATAATGATATGAGGAAAATTTAATAAACAGTTTAAAAGAGAACAAAACAAAGAATTTTAGATGATTCACTGCAAGATTTCTCAAGTCTTTGTTATGTATCCTAAAAGTCTTATTTTCTTAAAACTTTGCAAAATCTGCCAATGCAACGAGATTGTTTCAACCTGTTATCAGGATGTTTTGTCATGTTTTTTTTTTCCTAAGTTTTATATTTATTAGTATTAGTGTCTTGAAATAATAAAGAGTAGTTAGGTTCAGCACCAGAATAAAGAAAAAAATCATCTTTCAAAATATATTTAAAATCAGTTTGACAGAAGAAAAGAAAGCTTTCAAGTGCACCTCATCGTCTTCTTCAGTTAAAACTCTGCTGAGAACATTTTTTAAGTTTAAGTTAAGTTTTTGAAAAGAAGTAAATCTAAATATTAGTATTAAGTTGTTATTAGTATTAAGTTTACTTTATATAGAATTAAGCAAACGAAACTTAAAACTACAGTTATTTCACTCATCCTTTTCAAGGCAATCGGTTTCCTTGATAAGTAAAATAAACCTTTCGGATGTCAATTTTCAACTTAAACATACCTGACAATTTACAGATATTGACATACAAAAATGAGTCTTCATTAGTCTATTAGTCTATATTAGTCTTAATTACTTTAAATTCAGTGATTTTTGTTTACTTGCTAAAGTATGCGGCTAAAAGCTAGCTTGCACTTCTGACAGTGTTCAGTGAAGCACCCTCCTATCAGCACAGCCGTGGATCATAGTGCCAGCAGCTGCTTTAAAAAGCTTTTTCGGGGAATAGTCAGCAGGTAGATAGTTGTCAAGGTGGTTATCATGCAGCAATGTGAAAAGCAGCTTCACCTTTATGGAACATTTTAGCATCTTTAAGCATATTGTTTTGGTTTGACAGGGCAAGACTTTACTGTTTAGATTCACTCTTACAGCTCTCATCAAGTTCTCAATGAAAAAAACTCTGATATCACAACTGTCTCTTGCCTACCCAGCACTAAACAACAGACAGGCAAAGTCAGGCAATAGATGGTGAACAAAACACATTTAGTAGCGAAGGAGCCAATTATTTTTCCCAGGAGTTGGTGGAGACCAAAAGAGTGCTCGAAGGAGAGGAAGTATTGGACCTACCCTTGAAGAGTGGCCTAAAACACAACAACAAAGAAATGCTAGTGTGTCTCTGTTTACAAGATTTGTAAATTGCCAACTGTTTGCTAACACCTGTTAGCCAAATAAATGTTATGGTACTGATGATATGTCAGTGTGGCATTTGTAGATTTTGCACCGCCTCCAGGTGGTCAAAACACCTATGAGTGCAGTTTTTAAAGTGATTTATAGAGTTAGTTTTTTGTCCTTGACATAACTCATGCTATATGTTGGTGAATCAGTATTCACACCTGGCAAGAAGCTTGACAGAGGTACATTTTGGCACTTGTAGCAAGAGAAAGAACAAATCTGTGTGGGGTCTTGGGTAGAATGCTGCGGGGATAGAGAAAAGACATAAATAAACATCAAACGAAAATGAGATTTACCTGTTTGATCATTAACTTTCTCCAAGTCCTTACCTTCCAACAAGGACCGGCGCTGGAGCGGAGGAAGGGAGAGAGATAAAGAGGGGAACAAGAGCGCGAGGAACGAGCGCTGAAGGCAGAATGTCCGCCAGGAATACAAGCAGTGCCTTGCCAAATACAAAAACAGGCCTCTCTCTCTCGTCTTTCTTTATCCTCCTATTTTATTCCCTTTGTTAGAGGAACTCAGCGTACAGGACTTCAGAGGAGGCTGCAATGAGCACATCAAAGCGTGCCGACAGATTGTGGCCCAACGGACACACTCGAAGTGGGCATTAATTTCTTTGTTGAAAATGTAGAAAAGGCGACCACAAAGTAGGGAAATGAAAGCAGCTCCTTTTTCATTTCTTTTGTTATTTTTTTTTTTTTTGCCTCCTTCCTCTTGTTTCGCTGTTGTTTCAGCATCTTTTTCCTCTAAGAGTTTCCACATGTCGAAGGTGGTGAGGGTCAGGCCGGCACCTTGTTTTTGTCAGATACTCGTTTGGGGAGGTTTCCGTCCTCTCTTCTGTCTTTCTTTCTTACTTTCTTTCTCTCTCTCGCTTTCCCCTCTCGCCGACTCTTCTGACAAGCTCTCTTTGAGTTCAGCCCACATGGCTCTGGGCGAAAATCAATGCCCATATGTGTCTTCAGCTGCTCTACACTGTACTGATGAAGGTTAGAAGAGAGAGAGAGAAAGACAGATGAGCACAATCCAGAGACTCTAAGACAGAGTCCGCTGATTACAGACGAAATATTCATCAAAGTGTGCAGCTGTTTACTAAAATAATGGATGAATAATTAAATGAGAAATGCTCTCTTGACTCTTTTTTGTTTTTCATTCCTGTCTGCCCCAGGTGCCTTTTTTTGGCCAGTGATGGATGGAGCGAGGGCAGACTAATTGTGGAATGTGTTGGTGCAGGAATTAAAGATTATTACCAGAGGATTCAGACAGGGATTCATTCAAACCAGAATTCAATGACCATTAGCCTACATAGTGTGCTGCGAAGTTCACTGACCCCGAGTGGTGAATCGCAGACTCGCTATTGATCGCCATCACAGTGCTTCATTGTTCCGGTGTCATGGCTAAGGCTACTCACTTGTTTAATTGTTTCTCGTTGAATTGTAAAGTAGTGAGTGGGAGGCAATTGAAAGCAGCTTTGAAACAGCTCACGCTCTAACAAGATACTTTGAGAGGCCAAGGCAAATGAGAGGGACAGAATCCTACCTTAACTCCATTGGTACACCTTGCATAGAAACCGCGATGAGCTCAAATGAATATCCAAACCCAGAGTGGCTTCTAAATAAAAATGAAGCCATTCAACAGTCATTTTGTAGTGTTGTTCCTGACAACCACAAAGTTCAGAATTCAGGAATTCAACAGGCATCTGAAAAAATTTCGAGCATGATATCTTTCAGAGCATCACAGGAACTGGGTGCCATTGGGCCTGGCATAGCCCCTCAGGGCGATATTTCAGCCCATTTTTCTCCTGGAGTAGCCAGCATTTCACAGCAGTGCACTCTTCCTGGTTTTGATGCCTTTTTTGCTCGCTGCACTGACCCTTTTAGAAATTCTGCAGAGACCACAGATACTTCCTTGGACTGTAGATGCTCCCCGGATCTTTCGCTTCACGTCGACCTCTTGGCCTCGTCTCTCCGGTTTTGATCTCCCTTCCCTAGCTCCTCGGCCCCCGGAGGGTGTCAGCGCTGGCTGAAGGGGCTTCCAGGGGGCTTCAAGGGGCCTTTCAATCCTTCATCCAGGTCTTAGTGTTCAAAGACCTTGGCCAGTCATCCAGCTGCACACACACATACTTACATGCACAAGCTTGTACTTGCACACAAATGCACACGGGCTGCTCTGATAATATAAAGAAAGAAGGGAAGACAGAAAAAGAGCGCTAAGAGAAGGAAGTGGTAAAAAGGCAGAGTAAGAGCTGCTCTGAATTTAAGAATAAGATCAAAAAGAACTCCTGTGAGATATGGCCTTAGCACCATCAAAATGAGATTAAAAATGTCAAGTGAGTCCAATGTACAGTATGCGAGTGGAATATAGTCGATATTCTCCCTCCTATAAACAGAAATAAAGATAGACGCAGTCATTCATATTATCTGCCCACCCTTCTTTCGCCTTTTCTCTACGGGGTCTCAGGGTCAAGTCAGAGCCAGATTACAGCCGGTTCGTAATGTTGTATAAAGCCACAGTGTTCCCTAATTTAACACCGCCTTCTGGGACCTGAGCGGCCGGAGTCTGGATGGAGAAAGCAGATGTGCCTTTCACCAGAGGAAATAGTCGCTGGTTGATCAAGCGTAAAAACGCCACAGCTTACCGGCAAATTTCACGGCAAAGTGATGGGCAGGGCTAAGGGGAGCTGCAGCAGTACCTACTTGGAGATCTATCAGAAATGTGTATCTAGACCTGTGGACTGCTGGGAGGGTGATTTAGGAGGCAACAGATTAGAGGAAAAAAGGGGGAGCGTGGACATACGCAAGTGTGTGCTTGAGTGTTCTGTGCCGTTTATGAAGCTGTGTGTCTGTGTGTGTGTTCAAATTTCCTGTGCAAATAGAATACTTTGCAGTCTATGATGCCTTGTGTGTGTGTGTGTGTTTGTGTGTGTGTGTGTGTGTGTGTGTGTCCTTCAGTGGGATAACTGTGTGCACAAGGCTTGCGAGACCTTATCTAGATGTCCTAGTTATCGATTGGGCGACATGGCAGATAAGAAAGGATGAGTACCCCCCCCCCAAGCCCCCCACTCGTCATCCACATATCTACCCCCCCTCCCCCACCCCCCACCCCAACCACCACCTCTCCTCCCCCTTTCTCTGTGTGATACAGATGGGGCGATTTACAGCACTTTGCCGTAACCTGTTTACATCAGTCCAACCTAATTTTCAAAATGACTTTTTTCTTTCTTCTCACTGTTTAATTTGATTATGCTTTTCTACATGACCAGTGCTTTTACCAAAAATAGAATGGATGGAAATGCGAAATATGAGGACACATGACAATATTCCTTCAAGACTGCAATCAAGGCCTCATCTAAGGTACAACCCTCTATTGTTTGTAGAATCTGTCTTAAACCAATTAAAATTTCATTTTTAACCTGTTAATATGAAGCTTACATGTGTCCCAATATTTCATACCAAAATACAACTACTCTTTCTGAGATGCTTGATTGCAATAGTATAACTAGTAAACTTTACCATTTTGGTTCATTCTCAACAATTCAAACGCTAGTACACAACTTGTTCATCTTTGGCATCCCTAGAAATTTTCCATATGGATGGCTAGATGGTGTCACTGAAAATCTTGTGATGGCACACCAACATCAAAAGCCATAAATGAACTTTAGGAATTGGATTATGCTGTCATATTATATAGGCAAGTTGAAACTATGTCAATATATGAGTTAAGGAATCACATACTGATACTTTGGATTGTCATTTTGCAGTTAATGTTACTACATAAATCAGCTGATGTGCATAGACTAATATCGATACAGTTAACTTCCACAGTTAAGTTCCACAACAATCCTGTTCTAATGTGTTATGTGTCTATACATGTTAGTATAGTTGCCATTTTCCATAAGAAGGCAATATATAACTTTAATTTTAAGGAGTACATTGTAAAGAACGAAAAAATTACTTGATGCAAGTCTACAGGTTCAGGGGAGACTCATGGGTACCCACTGAACTCACTTCCATTCAGATATCTTGAGGTGAAGGTTCCAGGTTTTTCCCCTTTGAAAATGGCTATGCCACTTGTTCCATTGCCAAAATATAGCCTAAATTTGTAGCATTGTTTCGCCCCCTTCTCGAGAAGCTATGCCACCATGGTTGGTACCAAGGGATGCTTTAGGTCTTCTAGTTGTGTGCCACAGCCTCTTAAAAAAGTGATGTCAGCCTATAAATATTTTTGCAAAGATGGCCAGTTTTGAGGTCATTAATTGTATTAAGGTTGCTGTGGCAATCCCTTGACCCCCTTAAGGGCACCATTCCTACTTCATATTAAACAGCTAATAGACTGTCTTAGCAACTAGATAGTGAAGAAACAAAAGGTTGCACATTATTACAACTCAATACAACTGGTAACATCCACTGACTGTATCCCCTCATTACAGTGTGCCCAGCAGCAGTACCGGCCTGTATAAAACCCCCAACCATCAGTTTTTTAATTAGTCTGGTTGTTAACTGACACATTGTCACAAAGAGGAAACAGACTTTACTACGTGTAGAATATGAAAATTAATGATGCTAGCAACACCTTCTGCCCCCTTTCACACAGTTCCAGCTGAGTGATAGGTATCACTTCTGACTGACTCACTCTCAGGTCGATATCATAACAGTGTAACATTAATAAGTTAAGGGAAATTACATGATATCCAGATGTGTCTTTACAGTTTGGTGAAATGTGATATCTGTTTTGTGTTTCACTGGTTTGAAAAAGATTGTGGTGCTGTTAGTGAAGCCATAAGTAATAGCGTGAACAGAGTGGACAGATGGAGTGTGGAGAAAGAAAAGGCAGAGCGCAGGTTGGAGTATTGCCAAAGCAACTTTGAGATTGACAGACTTCCCAGTCGCAGAGAAAATGTAGTTGTTAGAATTAATTTCAAGTCTTGAATGGGTGGTTTAAAGAGCAAATCACTGAAAAAAGGGAGCTATAGATTGGCAGCAGTGGCCTTTGGGAATGAATGTGAATTTTAAAAAATGCATGGGCGAGTATGGACAGTTTTGTAAGACTTTGGGGAGTGCTCAGTTCAGATTGTCTGTTATGTTAAAGCTGTGTAGTGTGTAGTCTGTCTTTCAGACCATAAAGTCATGTGGAAGGTTGTATTTTTTTGTTTCTTGTGCTATACCCACAATAATTTTCTTTGTTTCAGTGGGATCAATTAATCTCTAATGTTAATTCTGGACATTTTCATCCTACCCGAACAAATGTTTCACTGTGTCTTTTTCTCCAGTCAGCTTCACTTTGGCAGTTCAAAAGGTCAAATGACGAGTTTGATTAATTTATTCATCATACACATCCAGTACACATGAGGAGTCGTGATTTCCTTTATTTCTTTTCTTTTTTTCCCCCCTTTTTCACGCCTGCTCGGGCTCATAACAGGAAAACCTGTTTATGTTTTGTAGCCTCACGCTCGATTTCACCCTCCTCCTCCTTCTCCTCCTCCTCCTCCTCATCTTCACTAACTGCTGTCTTGTTGCTTCTGCCTGAGTGGCTCCCTCTGAATACGCCACTTGGTTGAACAATTAATTATTCTAATGATAGACCGCTACTCAGTGGTGCTTTAAACAGGGACACACAGAAAGAGAGAGGAGAGAGTGGCACAGATAACTGGTCTAAACCTTTGACATCTTAAAAGTAAGTAAGTTACTGTCAGCAGTAATGTGTGTCACATTTTATTTGTATTTCGCAGAAAAAAAGATACAGAGTGACACACAGATAGATAGGTAACGCCAAATGCACCCTTTAGCGTCTTTATGAGACGCAATGGGCTTTCAGCTCAACTCCAGTGTAAGCCCATCTGCAGCAAAAAAAGAAGTTGAGAGCAAATGATGAAGTAATAAGAGTGAGAAAGTCCAAGTAGGGCGTGATGGAGTGGAGGTGGATGGGTAAAAAACAAGGACTTTCATCCAGGAGATTGCAGTTTGCATCTCAGGTGAAACCAAATGTTGCTGTTGTTTTAACATGATGTTACATAATTAACATCCAGATGTTGTGTACTGACATCACTCTTGCAACATATTTATTTATCACGTTTTGTTACATAAGAAATGTACTTATTTTAACACAGAACAGGATCTTTTTTCTAAACCGAACAGTGACTGTTCCACAACATTAACCACATGTTATAATGCGTTTCAGCTGTGCATCACATAGAGATGCTACAGGGTACCCTGTGTGTCACTATCAGAGGAGATAACTTGATGTGGAGAGTAACTGATGTAGTATTAAGAGCAAGAAAGTCCAGTTGGATTGTGGAAGGGGAGGTACAAGGTAAAACCAAAAGTCACTGTTATTTTAACATGAAGTTTAGTAATTAATGTACAGTCACTGTGTACTGACGTCATGTAGTTCCAAAATAGATGTACTCATTTTAGCACAAAACATGATGATATTTTTTTTTCTAAACCTAAACATGACCATTCCCCCACATGTGTCAGCTGTATGTGAGATAGAGATGCTAAGTATTTGACAACCTGGGAATGAGGACGAGATAGATAGATAGATAGATAGATAGATAGATAGATAGATAGATAGATAGATAGATAGATAGATAGATAGATAGATAGATAGATAAAGAGAGAGAGAGACAGAGAGCGAGAGCGAGAGAGAGATTGAATTCCCATGTTACAGTGCAGTGATGAGGGTTAGTCGGTCAATAGCTTGAAGCAGAATCGACTCTGCAGAAGTCTTGACCACTTGACCAGACATCAGCTCTTCCATGCTGCCCCCAGGCCACACACACACACACACACACACACACACACACACACACACACACACGCACGCACACACACACACACACACACACACACACACACACACACACACACACACACACACACACACACACACACAGTGGGCATGCAGTCAGGCAAACACACAAATATGCACACTACTACACACATAAAATGCACCTTTTCTTATCTTAGGAATGTTTGTTTTAACATGAACTGGGTCAAATACAACACAGTACCCCTCCACACACACACTCACAAACACACAGACACACACTCCTTCAAAGCCTTTTCAGATGTATTACTTGGGCATTTGTTACTCCCAACCGCACCCTCCCAACAATCACCATCCAGCCAGTTTCCCTTTTCCATGAGGCCCGCTACTCCAGAATTTTACCCCTACATCTCCAGCCCCCTCCCCTTCCCTTCACACACATCTCTGCAACTCAGCTTGCCCTCTGGCTTCATGTGAGCAAGACTGGCGTACAGGTAGTTGTGTAGAGGTAGCTGTTTTTACTGCTCATGCCGGCGGTGTGAGACTTTACACTCCCTGTTTCCTCTCTATCCGTTTCCATGCTGCTTTTATTGTTTGCGATCTCATGCTAGTCCATATAAAAAAATGGATGCCCCCATTTCCTCATCTTTCTCTGGTGACTTCTTAGTACTATTAAAAGAGGCAATAATCAGCATTCCTTCTAATTCCTCCAGTGTAAGTTGATCTTACTTTACATAATCTTTGAAAATGATTACCTTGAAAAAGGTAAGTAAATAGAACTGTTAATTTTAAAATGAAAAGTTTACTCACAGTTTTTTTATGATTCCTAATCAAGACAATCTAAGAACTGCTTTGAAAATGTCAATCAAAAATCAATTTAAAAGCATGGATTTTACATAAGCTAGTTGAAGGCGAGCTCATTTTAAACTATTAACTAATGATTATCTTTTTATTATGGATTAATCTGCTGATTATTTTCTCCATTAACCCTTTGAAACCTTTGCAAATTGGATAGATTTCTTTCAATAACATGTGAAGAAGGCAATAAATAATAAAAAAAAAAGAAATCTACAAAGAATTAGCAAGACATTAGTAAAAAACTACAAGAGAATTACCTAAAAAATTTAGTTTTTAAAAAGCAATAAAAAAAAAGAAAAATTTCTAAATCTACTAATTTCATGGAAGATTTCTTACCAAGCTGCTAGTTTCTACCCATGTTTTTAAAAGAAATTGCAAAAATAAAATCATTTAACAGCCCTAATATAAAGTAAACATAAAGTAAGACTAATAGTTATATTTGCCTACATTTTTCATCATCATCAGTTTCCTAGATTTTTTTTTTAAGTTAAATCAACTTGTCAGATTTTACAGTGTCCTTGCTGACTGTTGCTCTAGTATTGCAATACTCATCCCGAGTCCCTAACGGGCAAGAGGTATAGAGGAATAAAGGAGTAGGAGGCCAAGGAAGAGAGAAGAAGAGATGGTTGAAGGGGAACGGAAGAACAAAAACAAAGGACAAAGGAAGAAAGGGTAAAAGACAGAGGCCAGAAATAGCAAGAAAAAAAGGTGTCGCCTTGAAGCGTGTTGTCATTGTCAACACGGTGCCAGCGTGCCAGGCAGGCAGCAGGCAGTCAGTCAGTCATTCAGTCCCCCTGGCTTCAACAAGATAGATGCCCAGGGTTCGATTTGCATATGCTATTCAGGGCATGGCCACACCATCTCTCTCTCTCTCTCTCTCCCTCTCTTTTTTTTATTGTTTTTAATCAGAGGCGAATGTCAACAGAATAAATGAAGTTGCGCGGCGAAGTGAAATTTTTATCACATCAGTGGTGGTTGGGTGGGTGTGTGTGTTTCTGTGTGTGTATGGTGAGGGGGCGGGGGGGGCATGGTGATGATGCCTCCACACATACCTCACACTCCACACCCCCTTCAAACACCCCCCCACCGCCGCCACACATACCCTCCACCTCCATTCATCACAGGCCATATTGAGGAAGTGAAATTCAGTGGCGGTGCCGGTAATCAATGGAAGGGCTCCATATGGCGGGGATCAAAGGTGTCACATAGTGTGTGGTTCTGCTTTATTGCCAGCCAGCACTGTTAATTGGACAACAAGATCAGAGGCAATATTAAAATCCAATTAAATTGATATGAACAGATTGCCAAGTGATGTACACTAATGTATAATTGAGTATCAAGCAAATGCGAGTGGCCCGTCTCGAGCGCCGAGCTGCTGAATAAATGATGGGCGAGCCGTAGAGGACGGAAACAAGTTTGCACATTAGCCCCCCCCCACAACACCCCTCCTCCTCCTCTCTCCTTCCTTCCCTCGCTCTCCAGGCCTTCGGATGGAGGGACACATTTTTTTTTTTTTGGAACTGGCTGACATTCTTAAAGGGACATTTTTTGTCCTGCATAATAAGGGCGGAGGAGCATGTGCTTGATGAGGGCAGAAGAGGAGGAGAAGGTGTAGGTTTGTGCGTGTGTATCCAAAGGGAGGGGCGGAGCTGTAACATTTTTAAATGGCGTAATTCCATCACACACACACAGCTTTAATTTGAGTTTAATAAAATCTAAATGATTTATTGCCTTTTTTTTTGCCGGAGCAAAAGCAAGTGCATGTTGTGGTGCTTTTGGCTAATCAGGCATAAACATGGACATCCCCCCCCACCACCACCCGCCCCCCTAACCGTCTCAGCGGAGAGGCTTCACGATATGGAGTGCTTTTTAAGAAAGAAGAAATAAATAAGCAGATAAAGAAGGATGCTCTGACACTATTTAACAGACCAACGAGGCCTAGTCCAAGGTGACATTGCCTGATAAGGTACACTTGGACTGTCGCCCAAAATAATCAAAAGTTCATCACCACTCATTCATTTATTAATTGAATATTTTTAGCCTTGATTTAATGCGTTGAGCTGTAGTGCTAATTCGTGACATTGGGAGGCCGATAAGGAGATTTACATTTCAAATTTTAATGATATTTTGGCTCTAGCGATCACTCCCTTTTTTGGGGGGCTAATTATTTATTTCTGTTGTTTTGGTTGCGGTCCAGCATATGCTGCATTTTCTTTTTCTTTTTTTTTATGTCCCCCCCTCCTCCGCCTCCCCTCTTTCTTGCATTAAGCTGGTTTCCTTAATTAAGCGGGCACGGGACTCATTAGCTGCCATGGCGATGGGGTGGCATGATGTGCCCGTCTCAGTTCCCGCCGGCGATGCCCGGACAAAGTGCCTGGGGAGCAGGTGCTGACAAGGTCGCCGTGGCAGTGTGCCATCTGGACCAAGGCTCGGGCCCCCATCGCCGCCTGGGCTCTTTGTAGCTTTAGCTGCGGCTAATGCCATCCACCAACAACCCTGACTCAAAGACATCAAAACAGCGCTCCGGCTCTTAGGAGATCTGTGGACTTAACAACCGCTAAAACAAAGGCGCAATAATTGGTTTTGGCGCAATCTGTCCTTCGTTTGCCACTCAAGGAGCTTTTGTGGTTAAGTGAGCTCGGAACAGACGGCACATTGAAGGTTTTCTTCATTTAGGCGTGATGCACCTCCATTTGCATAACATAGATGTCCATGGCAAATATTGTGCACATACATTTATGCATACATTAAAACAATACACAGCTCTTCATAAATAATAAACATCATATACAGACTGTATGGAAATTCTAAATTAGATTTTTTTTTCTTATAGGCTTTAGCTATAGGCTAAAGTATGGGAGATCAGGAAATTTTTTTTTCTCCTGTTCTTGTTTTCAGTATACCTGTGGTCTTTTTATGTTTTTTTTTAAATAATATATATACATTCTTTACTTACTCATTATTAAGTTTTAATTATTTATAAATGTAAGTATTTAAACCAATTACTTAGATAAAAGCAAAAATACTCAATTACAAGTAAAAAAGATTCAAGTATAATCAGAAAAAAATATATTTAAAGTAAAAAAATGGAAAAGTGCTGTTTTCCCAATTGACTCATATACTATCTTATTATATCATCAGATTATGCTACTCATGCACTGATGCAAAAGCATGGATTTTACTTTAGGTGGTCATTTTAATCTATTTGCAAATTAATGTTTTCTATTATGGATTGATTTGCTGATTATTTTTCTCTATTAACCCTTTGAAACTTGAGCAAATTGGCTTGATTTTTTTTTTCCAAAAAATGGGGAGAAGGCAATGGGCAATGGAAAAAGAAATCACTCAGAGAGTAGCAAGAAACTGAGAAAAATGTGCATTAAAAAGTAAAAAAAAAAAAAAAAAGGAGGGAACATTTTAAATCTACTGGTTTCTTAAAATTCATGGAACATTTCTCTCCAAGCTGCTCATATTTACCCATGTTTTTAAAAGAAATCACATCATATTGCTCAAATTGGTTCAAAGTGTTGTCACACCTAGTTTGTTTTTAAAGTATTAATCAATAAGTTGGCTTTTAAATGTTCTGAGAAAAAATTTTAAAAATCATGACAAAAGCCAACACATTTGCCCAGAGCTCAAAGTGACACCTTCACCATGGCATTATTATAAATATATCAAAATTATTCAAAGTAAAAGCGACAAAGGGTGCAAATAAATTTTCCATTGATAAACAGAACTTGCAGCAAAAGGGCATTAAAAGAAAGTACTCAAGTACAATACAAGAACCTCAAATTTCTACATGAGTACTTAGTTTCATTCCACAACTGTTTTATTTATTTTTTTTATTTTTATTTTAGTTTATTTTTTGGAAGCACATTGTATTTTCTTCTTCTTACTATTGTTATTATTATTACTATTATTATTTCAGTTCATCTGTCATTTTTAGAGTTATTGAACAAAAGGTCTAAGTCTTCCCTAACGTTTTCATACTGGACAGTATCTCCTCATCTGGATCACTCAATTCCACATTATGATATTGCAGAATGAGTACATTTGAACAGAATCACATTCTGCCAACTTTTTAAAAAAATTTTCTTTATTTATTTATTTTTATTTTTTGCTAATGGGTGAAAATCTGAATGCCCAGAAGTCCAGTTTAAATTTGAAATATAACTTATATAATCAGTTAATCAGTGTGTTTTCTTTATTGACCTTTCTGTTACCAAGATATCTTGTTTTTGAATAACCCCCTGCCTGTTCCACTAAATCAGTGTTTGTAAAAATCATATTTTGCTCCATATGTTCTAAGAGACTATGCATAGTATACAGCTCTCTCACTCACAAGTATTTAAATGTAACCATTGTTCAACTCTAATTAACTTGTGATTTGCTTTTGTGTAATTTTTTGGCTCGGCTGCCAGGAAGGAAGCAGTCCCCAGTCTCCTGCTGCTGCCGCCCTTAAACACAGCTCACCATGTGATGCTCAAGCTCTGCATCACCTGGAAAGGTGGTGGCCTAATAACCTTTCAAATAGACGAACACTGCGATATGTTTGAATTAAATTTATCAATCATTAATTTAATTTCCTAGGAATAAATTAACAAAATATTTCCAAACACACTACAATTTTTGGAACTATTTAATTTTTTTTGAGATATGCTCAAATTTATGAGCAGAGTGAAAAAACGTTTCTATGGTTGCTATGGTGCCACTATATCTTTTGCAACACAGTTAACATGGTGTGATGACATCATTACAAGCATACAACATAATAAAATGGAAGGATACCTTAGCTTTCTCCTACAAATACAAATATGATGTGGTTTTTATTTAGATATACATACAGAATCATGCAAACAGCATCTCCTACGGCCATGACAGGAGATTAACCAAAATGCATGACACAAGAGACCAAAGTAACAAACAAAGAATTTATTGAGATAAAGGCAACAACAACAGACTCACGCAGAGGGAAAGCAAAACTAAAAATCATTCAATCAAGGCAGCAAAAACTGACAAAACAAAATCACTCAATCGAGGCAGCAAAAACTGACAAAACAAAATCACTCAATCGAGGCAGCAAAAACTGACAAAACAAAAAAATCACTCAAGCGAGGAAAAACTACTAGTAAAGAAAACAAAGATCTATCAAAATGACAAAATAAAACAAGAAACTTGACCTGACTATGAAGCAGGAGTGAGCAACAAACAAAACGTGACTAGACAAGACTCTTAGAGCTTGGGAATGGCGCTGGTTCTCAGGCTCAAAGGACAGGACAAACTGGCATGGGACAAAGGGAGACGCTGACTATATATACTCAAGGTAAGGGGGAACAGGTGGAGACAATCAGGGGCGGGGCCGACAATCACATTGGTGGGAAAACACACAAAGGGAGGAAGTAAGTCATCTGAAACAAGAGGAGAGTTAGAATTTCACAATAAAACAGGAAATCACAAGACAACATAAACACGACAAAGACAAAGACAAAACAAAGACAAAAAGCAAATCAACATAATTTCCTAGACATTACATAAATATGGCAAAATACAATGTTCACACAGCATGTAAGATAACGTAACTTAAGGTCATGAAATAATGGCAGAGAGACAGAAGCCTCAGCTTTCTGCTGCAAAAAGAGTAAATTCTGAGTGAATTAAAGATGTATTAAAACAGAATTGTGCAAATAACGACAGCGTGTTCGTTTTTAAAGGGTTAAACAGTAAAATATAACATTCTAGCACCCTCCAAGTCAAACAATTTTTGTACGGTTCCTTACTGTTAAAATAAAACAAGGAATTATCTCATATCTTTATCAAATTACCAGAATTTCCAGCCCGTTCTCATTCCAAAGTTTTCAAATACTAACACTTTTGCAGTGATTTTGAATTAAGATCCTGACGCCAAAAGCCATTTTTTGCAGCTGTATGATACGCCACTTGATGGCGTCAGCTGAGAATGCAGATGGACAGAACTGTCACGTTGAAATGCTGCAGTTAACGATGTAATGCAAGTACAAAGTTTCCTATAGGGTGGCCGGGAGGGACGGTGGATGGATTGAAAGAATCCCAGACTTTCATGCAGGAGTCAGGTGTTCACTTCCCATCTGAATTTTTTTCTAAACCTTACCATGTGCCTCTTTTGCCTAATCCTAGCCATCTGTGCCAACATTTGCTTGGGTTGGCATCCCAGCATTGGTTGCCATGTGCCTCATGCAGCATCTTTTTACCATGTGCATTTGTTGACATCACGGTTGCGGCATTCTAGAACATCAACAGCAGGTTACTTAAAGCAGAAATATGTTGACGCGGAAGTCCTGTGCAAAGTGGCAACATGTGATGACTTGGGATAAACGTGTTGGAATTATGAGTGCCAGTGTTCCAGTGGGTGTATGCAGTCCGGATGCTTCGGCAGCAGTATAGCTGCAGAGTTAAATTATTCTATGTATATTACTAAGTAGAAAAAAGTTAAGCTTTTTATCTCTTCTGTAATCTGGAGGAAACTGTTTTTTGTAAAATTTGTGGACTGCCACACAGGGTTGTCCAAACTCCTCCCACAAATGCTAATCACAAATGACCAAACCCTAGGACTTGGATGTCATTCAAAAACCTCTCCTAAAATTAAGTGAAAGTCAGAGAGCAAATGTTTACCGCAGCGGGGTGAAGAGCTTGCAATTTGTCATGAACGTGTTGGTTAGGGTGGTTTAGAAATCCAGCGGAGGATTCTTGTTTCCTCCCCGACACCGGTGAGGTACCACCTCCCTCCCCACCGAGCGGCACATCGTGGCACAGTTCTCAGGCTCTGAGTTATGAAGCTGCTTGTCGCACTCTATTTGAGGCGACCGTTCCACTCGGGGGCCCGCTGATCACAAGGCCCTGCTCACACATAAAGACATGTATAACCCAGAAAGAAACCCATACTTAAGCACTGGTCATTCCCCACTCCCTCCTTCCCTTCATTATTTTACAACCTCTGTGGCATCCCTGCCTCAGGCCTTGGCTGTCATTATGTGGTCCAGTGTTTGGCTTTGCGAGCGCTCACCCTCTGATTTGGTGGACGGATGCTTTCTGTAAAAAAAAAAAAAGTAGGTATAAAACGTGGTTTAATCCTCTTTGCTTAAAGAGAAGATGTCAGGGTCATTAAGGGTCCTGGACCTTTCAGTAAAACACGGGCCTGGGCACCACATATGGATGTAGAGACTTGCTCAAAGAGAGCCCAGATGTTTATTTTAGAGATTTCTAGGAGGCTGGTTTGTGGTCAGCCATGTGGTGGGAGGCCATACATGAAAGGAAATGTTGGATTTGAATGCAAGACTGCTAACAGGCCTGTTGCACACAAGTACTCTAAGTAGCTGGGAAAAAAACGCATGTACACGGTGAGAGCTGGATACATGGAGACAGTGAAGAGCAACTATGATATGGATCATGATATTGTGATTGGGTGATAAAGCTGCCATTAGCAAAATGTACAGAAAATACATGTCTTTCTTATTTTCCATGCATTTATCACTTACAGTTTTGCAGTGACCTGTGTGTGAGCACTGCAAGTTATCCGATCGCAGCAAGGCTCTATCGGGACCACTGGACTCTTTGAAACCTGAGCAGATTGACTTGATTTCTTTTATGAAAGTAGAAAGAAGTCAATAAGCAACTTAACAATGATGACCCTAAAATTTGCAAGATATTAGTGAAAAGTTACAAGAAAATTAACTGAAATTTTTGTGATGTCATTGTTTGGAATATCTTCAAATGCTTTATACAACCTTTGTACAACCTAAATTATAAGGTTATGGAACTCAACAGGTCGTAATTATTGATAACATTTGATAAAATTGACTTGATTTCTTTTAGAAACTTGGAAAGAAGGCAATGAGCAACTTAATACAAATGTCCAAAAAAATGCGAGAAATTGGTAAAAAATCACCAATTACCAAAAATTAGCCCAAAAAAGAAACTATAAAAGATCAAAAACAGGGAATGACATGAAAAAAAGGTAAAATGAAATACAAATAAAAAATAGTGATTAAAAAACTAATTATATATGTAGTTTTGTGATATCTTTCCATAGTTATATGATAATTTTATAATGGTTATTATTATTATTCTTATATGATGTTAGTGACTGACTAATGTTTTTAAAAGAAATCAACCCAATCAGTCAATGCTTCAAAGGTTTAAATGCTAGTGAGAGGCATCTGAATGCAGCACAAGAAAACTGATGTCAATCTAGGTTTCAGAGGGTTAAGAACTAAACTGAGAATTTTAAATCGACAGTTTAACAGCCTCTCACAGAATTTTGGGATCATTTTTAATAAGTTACTCACTGCTCTCTTCCAATGTAGAAATCAAGCAAATTTGCTCTGGTTTCGAAGGGTTAAAAAGAATAGTATGTTAGTGGTCCAAACAAAATTTCTCCTCTTCTTTTCTAAAAAAACCCTCCCTGGTAATTAAAAGTGCATAAGCACTTAATGTACTTTGACCACCGATACACACAACAGTATTTATGGCGAAGTTAAACTGCTGTTTGCCTACACAGGGATAAACAGAGCCGAGTCTGAGAGATTTTCTTGAAGTCTCCTAATTTAATCCTCCAGTCCTTAATCTGGTGTGAACCCCTAAACCCTTCCGCACACAAAAACTGACCGACGTAATCCCCGGAGTACAGACACGGCCACTCATTCCCTCACTCATGGCACTACGAGCAGATAAAACGACTGCTGCGTTCCTTACCACGCACATTTTTTACATATTTATCATCCTCCACTCTTTTTCGCTCTGTTGTCAGTCATCCCTCAATCCGCTGTCCATCTTGCTGCTGCGACGAATGACTCTCAGTGTGCGAGGAGAAGGAATGACGAGACTTTAGGCGAACATAACAAACCAAACAAATCGCTGATAAACTGCAAAAGACAGAATGTGAAAACACTTGGCCACAAGTTTTTAGCGCTTTCTTTGCCTTGCAACATGTCACATCTTTTTCTGCGCCACATACAGTAAGAATTAAAATGGCTGAAATGGACAGCCTTGACGAGCCCCCCCCAAAACCCCCTTTTACTAAAATAAACACATTATTTGAAGAAAATCCATGATTAGGGCCAAAGGAAAAGAAGGCCCCTCACTCAGGGGGCGGATGGGTGAAAGAATGAGTGGTGGTGGAGGGAGGGATGGTTGGTGGGTGGAGATGGACGGGTGGGGTGTGGGGGGCACAGTAGGGGGCTAATTCTCCCCATGCCCTGCCGCAGCTGTGCCCCTGAAACTGACTGACAGATCCTTGTGCGTAGGGGGGGTTTCTGCATATGTCAGAACAGTGAGGGGCCTGCCAACTTCCTGTTACAGTTTTCACACTTCATATAGCAGTCGCTCTGAAAGTTTCTCTCTGGGGAGCAGCCGCATTGTCGCAAATATTTTCGCCTCGCCAAAAGGTCATTTTGGGGGGAAGGCTATTTGTGAACATTGTCTGAGGGCAGTGCAGTTATGTATTAGAGCTCATTTCTGCCAAAAAAATGAAGTAAAATGAAAAATAGTTTTCCAGGATCAAAATTTGTGCTGTAGCATCTGATTTAAGTTGGTCGGAACTATGTATGTTTATACAAAGGACTTTTTTTCCCAATTTCAGCACAAGATAGCATCAAAGGGATAATTTTACGGTCCATAAAACACTGTCGGAGGTTCACGGGAAAAAGTTGTTGCACTCATCTCCCAAACAATTGAAACAAATGGTGACCACAATTCTAACGTTAAAAAAAGGTTAGTTTAGATTAGGTTTGAGGAAATGCAGTTTTTGAGACTCTGGCTTCATTTTTCAGCCTCGGAGGTTGCTCCTTGGTTAAGTTCATGGATATAGTAAAGCATGCGAAATGGGGCCCTATTCATTCCTACGAAAGTTGCTTAATCCAAAATTCTTTTTATACACATTATGAAATGACTCAGATCTTCCACATTATAGGGTCCATAGATCCATATAACCAAGTGCATCTAGTAACTATTTCCAGTTTAGCACTCTGCTAACTTGAATTAGGATAAAATGATTTAATGTTGCAGTTCTTCTTGACTGTTAAAATGTTGTCAGACCGCATGGATCAAATTCTAAAACGAGTCATTTTGCAAAGGTTCTGAGTAAGAAACTGAACACAGCTACCCAAATAAGGATTTTCTATCACCAAGTGTACATATATTGACTCATTTTACTTGAAAAATATTCATAAATACTCATAAAAACTGCATTATCTGCTCCAGATACCAGACTGCTTCATCAGAATACTCAACCCAGCACTTGTAAAAAAAAGTTATGTATGGAGCAGTTAGAAGAAGAGAAATTTAAATGAAAATAAATTACCATTTTTATGGTAATTACATTTTGACAG
Organism: Plectropomus leopardus; assembly: GCF_026936395.1. Classification (NCBI taxonomy): domain Eukaryota; kingdom Metazoa; phylum Chordata; class Actinopteri; order Perciformes; family Serranidae; genus Plectropomus; species Plectropomus leopardus. Next base: position 30,476,227 of record NC_142188.1, on the reverse strand, counting down.
AGTACATAACAAAAATAATGAACTATGAGATATATGTTGTTTTCTTCATGGGGGAAATCATTACAATATCAGTTCTTATAGGGAGACAGATGATAAGACACCAGATTAAAAGTTTTAAAAAAATGCTAAAGGAACTTAGTATCTCAAAGTCACTACAATTGTAGATAAGTCAAAGTAACTTATCTGCAATAGTAATGACTACAAGTGATTTTTTTTTTTTTTTTGATCCTAACTTCTCACCTCTCACAACATTTTTGTTTATTTGTCTTCACGGGGTCATTGGGCCGTTTTTGTTCTGAGACACTGATTAGAGCAAAGATCTGACAGCACCATCTCGCAAAACTCATTATTTCTCATTAACTATTTAACCCTAAAAGGCACTTTTCAAAGAACAATAATAACAATATACTTTATTGTTGACAAAGTTAAATATCTAATTTTTTAATTCTGCCGTTAATTTTCTTGATTGACACATGCACATCAATGTGGAGAGATGTCAGAGTCTTTATTGCAGCAACCAACTCACCCCTGGTTATGAAGTGGTCACTTTATTTCTCTCTAACCTCATCTCACGTAAACTTCAGATGACACCTCCCAAAACTATACACCATTAAAGGCAAATCTCAGAGAAAATACCATTCCATTTATGTCTGGGGAAAAACACATGAAATAAAAGAAATGCTGACTCTAACAAGAAAAAGATTAGTACTGTGACACTGATCAGAACCTGCTCCTATGAGGGCACCCAGGGCCAAACCAGAGAGGAACCTGTGTGGGCATTTAAAATAGGAGGACATGAAACGTTGCGCTGTAAGAGCAGCCGTCCCTCCTGTGGCGGGACCCTAAGCGCAGTAACCTTATATCAAAGCCTGGCATGTAGCAGAGCAGCCAGGGAGGAGCACATTAATTATTGAGGAGCATACGGTAACAAGCTGTGAGCACCAGCAACGGCCTTTTGTAAGGAAGACTAGCACCCCATGTCCGATTATCTATTGTTAACCTCGTCTTTTTTCCTGTCTCCGTGAGCACACTGGCTAAGAGCTGGCGAGAGATACCCACTGTCATTCCCTCTTCTCGTACCACACATACAAACACGCATGTTAGGGTGAGATTGGAAGGAGAATGTATTTGTTGACTGGCTGTTATACTCAAAGAAACACAATATCCAACACGCTTTTTCTCAGACAAACACATGCAGTTGGGTGGCTTAAAGGGCAAGTTATTGGCTCAAACAGGGGAATAGCCCGTTGGCCTCAGGGGATTTAGTCCAAGCTACCTGTTAGTGCAAAAAGGCTGCTTGCTAAAACTCTCTGTACGCCTCTGAACTTCACTTTACCTTCCCTTCTTTGAAAGATGACATGCTCCTGGCTGCTGTTCACTACCTTACTACCTACTACCTACTAAAAATATGAAGCGGGGAGCGGGGAAGATCAGAGTTAAATGGATACGCAATGGACAACAAAAACAAATGTCAGTTTGGGAAGTTGTTTATGTATGATGTAAATTTATATACATAAAAGAGTGTGTACATCTTCTTACTCATTTTTGAATATGTAATATATAAGTCTAAGTGACTTTAGTAATTGAGATATATGTATAGGTTTTGGATAGGCCTTTTTCCCTTTGTATTTGTGTTTTTGTCCATTGCACTTGCTGTAAGGCTCATTTGCTTTAATGTGTGTTTTGTTTTTACATGTTTGACATATTCTTTCATTCATTCATTAACTCATTCATTCATTGAGTAAATAAAGGATAAAAAGTAGTCGTTGCTCGGCTTGCTAGGTTTAGTATATGGTGCTTATTTTTTAACAAGAAAATCTGTTTTTTTACAAAACTTTTTGTAGTACACCCCCCCCCCCACAAACATATTGGAGGCTTACATATTGTTTTTAAGAGGCTGTGGTGCAGTCATTGTTTTACGGTGATTATTATTTTACTGGTGATTATAGTGGTATCTTATGGAACTAGAAAACCAAAGGTGTTTTGGTATCAGCCATGTCCTGCTAGTTTATCTAGAAGGGGGATTAAAAAGTACATAGTAAAGCATGTCATCTAAAAATCATCAAAAAACCACATAGTAAAAAAAAAATATGACATATTAAAAAAAAAGGAAATTTTCGATTCATGAGCAATTATGTATGTAAATTAAATGAAAAAAAAATGCGTTACTCTAAAGTGACTGAGTTATTGAACTTTCTTTGATGACTTTAAATTAGCATCTGTCTGTAGATGATCCTGCCAAAGTTATGGGATGATTGCACCAACAGGGGGACTAGTTTGCCAAAGTATGATTTAGGCCAAATTGAGAAAAAGTTGAAAAATTTGACATTTTTAAAGGAGAATACCTTTGGAGCAGAGGTGCAGAAGAATAAAGCGATAAAAGTGAAAGAATGGTGATGGTTTATGAGATAACTGCTGTAAAATAGAGTTGTATGTGACAGTGCCACTTTGAGGTCACTGAGTTTTATTTCAGTAGTAGTGGGTGGTTGCAACCAGCCTGCAAATTTTGTTTTTTGTCTCATGGTTTTTGCTGCACAAACACTTTTAGTGGAAAAAAAACAGAAGAAGAAGAAGAAGTAGAAGAAAGTTTTAAGCAGTGCATGTTGATGCTTGGACCCCTGATAACAATCAGCTGCAGTAAATGCAAAGTTACATATTTCGACCTTTTTTCTTTTCTTTTTTTTTTTTTTTTGAATTCCAGATGGCTTTTGCCTTTGATATTTTCCCTTATTTTAAATCTCTCGGAATGCACTCCATCTTCACCATACCTGTTAAAGCTGCCATATGTTCCGACAGTGATAATGTAATGAGTGTTACCCTAGGTTGTCACCTATGTCCTTTATAGGAAGATTCACCAATGCATTTAAGTGTAGTTGACAAAAGTTTTGCGGACATTTTACTCAAAACGAAGTAAGCTTTTGAGTCAAACTTTGGCAAACTGCTTCAAGATTAATATCCGTCTGATTTATTTTAGGCTCAAAGAACCAGCATTAAAATTGACAACCAAATGAAAAGCTTTTATTATTAAGAAAGCTGCTTTTTTCAAAATGCAAATCTGCTCTCTGAAAGAATTAGTGTAATAAATTATTCCAGACATGAACAAACATGTTATGATTAGCATATTTATTTTAAGATGAAACCAACATCAGGAATACTATCAAAAAGATTAAATACTAACACTAATATAAAAAGTGTATAAAAATTCCTTCATGCACAATAAATCCTTTGCAATGTCCTTACATCCAACCAAAGGTATGCCATATCTTTGCCATGCATCCTGTATCAGTTACAAAGCCCCAAACAATGTCAAGATCCCACAGAAAGATTATGAATCATAATGAACTTATAAATAATGAATAAACTATTTAAAAGCCAAGAGTTTGTTTTTTTTCTTTCCCTGCAGCAGATGGGTGGCAATATCAAATGTTTTTTTCTTTAAGTTTTTTCTTGCAAGCCCAGTAGTTTTAATTTTCTATCACATTGTCACACAGAGCGCTTGAGGTCAAAGGGCTTTGCTAGCTAGTTTTCATAAACTTAATTAACATTACAATCATGCAAAGAATACAGTTCATCTGCGCCATCAACACCTGTGAGGGGATTGTGTCGAAATTTGAAATACGCAGTACGAGCTCAATAGACACTGTCAGTAATGTGTCCATTGAGCTCACACTGCGTATACATGAATGCCATCACAGTTAGAGAAGGTCCAAGTCAAGAAGGCTCATGTAACATATTAGAAATCCAAATGCTAAGCGAAGAAAATGGCTCTAGTGGTCACACATCTATAGCACAATAACAATGCGCTTTCTGATAGTCGGTTATCAAGGCTGAGAAGTGAGTCTGAATGCGGTGCTTTGCTGGTGTTAATGAGAATTTCAAGCACTTGCCCTCACTGTTTAGTGTTCATGGTCGAACAGAATAGGCCCTTTGAATCGTGTCTTGGAGGCTCGGCAGCCACAGTGCGGAGATATGGCGGCAAAACAATGCATGGGTCAAACTAAGAGGGAGGAAGAAACTTCAGTGTATAAAGTTATTCTCTTACATGAATATTTAACTTTAATTCATGAAAGATAATTAATAATAAGTTAGGGCTACGATTTGGAGTGTCAAAAAGAGTTTAGACGGAGAGAAAAAAGTAGGAATTTAATAGATTTAAGAGATTCTGGCTTCTTTTTTTTGTGTTCTGTGAGCACGCACATGCACAAACACACACACGCGCGCGCGCGCACGCACACCGACACACACACACAGCCAAGGTTAGCTTGTAAAAGTGAATGAACTCAGAGGGGCTGACCAGCATTGACTGCACTTTGATCATGGAGTGGTTTGTTTCCTCAGGCCCGTGACCTCTGACCCCCGCTGGATAAAAGGTCAAGTGCCTCCTCAGCTCAGTGCTAATGATCCGTTTAACACCCTTCAGCTGTGTTAGTGTGTGGCATGCCTTGTATACAAGTGTGTGTGTAAGTGTGTGTGTGAAACATACAAGAGCGTGCTGTTGTTAAAGCACTCCAACAACATGAAACCTCGTCGCTTTACAGCGCACAATGACAGCTGACACGGGCCGAGCGCTCACTTTTATCAATTTTTCAGTCGCATTTGACAGCCGCTACAAGGCTCACACGCATCTCCGATATCATGTTAGTCCTGTCGCACGGAAGCTGCTTTCTCAGACATGGAAAAAGAAGGAAAAAAGTCCTACAAACCTCAACTTTTCCAACTTTGCACGAACGGAGTTATGCATCCTCAGCCACACGGCCTCCTTTTTTTTTCTTTTTAATACCACATTAAAAGGGATTTTATTAATTAGATAGAAGAAGCCAGAGTGCCACACATTCAGCCCGCGCTTGATGTGATTTCTGTTAAGAAAGGAGCATTCCCACATGTCGCAAATCCCCACTGCTGCTCCACCGAAAAAACGAACAACAAAACAACAAAAACAGAGTCAAAGTGGATCCCTCTCTGTAGGGGCCGGGGCCAGAGTCCCCTTTCAAGTGCAGTCGCGACAATTATCTTAAAAGCGGCGCCAAGCGGGAACCTTTGTTTTCCTCCCAATCCGCATGGCTTGAACCTGACCCTGTTTCTTCAAGCCTGGTGGAGGATAACATGTTCCTACAGTTTGATAGCAAGAGTACATTTTCTTATGACTTATTCATCTTTTTTTTCCTCTCTCCCGCTCCTTAATTTATAATTCATTTGATCTAAAATTTCATTAATTTTCTAAAATGTTCCAATTGGGGCCTTGCTGGGCCCAGGCAAAGGTTTTTTTTTTCTTTGTCCAACCCTCTTTTGTAGTCGGCTATTATTCTTTTATGTAGCAGCCTTGTAGAGGTTATCGTCTTCTGAGGGCAAACAGCGCTCTCTGGAAAAGTTTTAATCAGCTTTAATGAGTGGGGTCAGTGCTGGAACCAGAGAGGGAGAGAGACGCACACAGAGACTGGAAGAGAAAGTGAGAGGGAAAGATAGCCGGCCTCTGAAACATATGGACATTTTTTTTTATCTTTTTTACATTTTCTTTCTCTCTCATTTGCACTTTTTTTTTTCCCGTCCTTCTTCTGATAGCCCGATTTAGCTCAAATTGCACTGGCATCGTATGCATGGGAACAGATTATAGATAATGAAGGAGAAATTCATTTCGGGGTCCTTTATCTTCAAAGCATCGTCCAAATCTTAGCACTTACGAGACCGCAATTAGAAGGTGACGCTTAATTTTTAAAGTCGTCCATCAACAGCCATCAAAATATTTCCATTCCCAGCTACGGTCATGTGAGAACCTCGTCTGCTTTAAATTCCTCCACAATGATAAAGCTAGTTCAGTACAATCCCTGGCTTTTTATCATTTCCCAAAATCCTCAGATATCCCTCTTTTACCTTCTCCTCTTTAAGTAACCTTGCCTTTCTCCGCTCAGGCTTTATCAAATGTTAGTGGCCATTCTTCTGGCTTTAGCCTTGGACTCTAATCTTCTTCCAGGCGATAGTCTAAGCCATTCCATTATTAGCATTTTACAGCCAAGGCCGACTGGCTCATTGTGACATGGTCTGTGTCTCCTTTTAGGACGCATGGCAAAGATATGGCATACCTCGGTTGGATGTAAGGACACTGCAAAGGATTTATCGTGTCTGAAGGAATTTTTATACACGCACAGATATGACTTGGGAAAAGTTGGGATACTCAAGGCACTTCATTGGTCCATCATAACCTCTAGTACCTCACATTGTAAGATTTGTGACCTATCACTTTGCAGGGTCTAGGAAAAACTAAATGAAAATGTTACCATGTTAACTCTGTCAGAACTGGAATAAACATAAAAAGGTGATGTTGCATGCTTGCATGCTTACATAGATTTGTTTCATGTGTTTTCTGCAGTCCACCACAAACCTCAAGAAAACCTTCCCTGTTCTGGAGTAAAGATTCTATAAATCTCTGCACAAAAATCTGAAGTGCAAAAATTTGCTCATTAATGTGATGTCTTTGCTTTTTTAACTGTGACTATATGATTAACAAATGCAACGACTGAAACATGCTGCAAAGTGATACTGTCTAACAAACCTTGAAACAAATGCAGCAGAGTTCTCCACATAAACCTTTTTTTATAATATTGTAACAGACTGATGATAAATGTAAAAGAAGACTGTACCTTAATTTCACTTCTCTTCCCACTTCAAAAACAAAAGCATTCCTCTGTCTGGTTCTCTTTCTCTTGGGGTGAAAGTCAAGATGTTCCACTGAGTGCTCAGCCTAGAGGCCTAGAGAGCTTCTGTTGACTGGTGTGCAGTTTTCTTTTTTCCCTTTTTCTTTTTTAAAAAATAGAAGAAAATTACTTGAAAATGAAATAAAATAAAAATAAAAAAGTTAAAAAAAAACGACATACAAACAAGTAAATTACCCAAAAAGTGCTTAAAATAAAAGGAATTCTAGTTTTAAATATATAATTATAATGATTAGAAATATAACTTTGTGACCATTTTGCTTGTTGTTGCTCACTGCCTTTTCCCACATTTTTGAAAGAAATCAAACCAATGCTCAGGTTTCAAAACTTTTGAAAGAGGTCTGAACACAGCACAAGAAAAGTGATGTTGATCCAGGTTTCAAAGGGTTAATTGTGCAACTGTGAGCATGTTAGCATGAAGCTCAAGCATGGCCTCACAAATCCACTAGCATGGCTTCAAAGTCAGTACTCTCTAATTTGATAATTATGTCCATTATTTTGATTCCCTAATTGCTTTTTGTATTAATTTATGTTTAGTTTCTATGATATGCTCTATCTGTGGAGCTAATGACATTTAGAAATACAGTTATAAATTACATTATGTCTTGTTCTCACTTAAAAAACACCTGCTCCATTTAATGTCACTATAAATTCACGTATCACTGTTAAATATTTGCCCTGGTAAAGGTCTGGGGACCAAAAACTTGCCTTTTTTGATTTAATACCTGCATTGGGCATAAGTGAGCATGTCATTCTTGTTTCCACATCGGATGCTTTTGTCTTCCATGCACCTTAGCATTGTGTTATGAGCGTGATCTTCTCAAAAATAGTTCGAGTTGGGATCATGACCACGTTGGTATTGTAATGCAACTGTAAACTGATCAAAAAGACAACAGCACTAAAACTTTTCTTTGGTTGAAAGAGGGTGCAGCAGGTGAAGGTTGGCAGCCACAACATGTGTGTTGAATATGGGTTTCAGACTGAAGCTGGGTCTGTTCTCCACAATAGGTGTTAGATCCCAATATGAAATTCCACCTTCCTCAGCTCACCTCTTTCACACCATGAGGCCACAAAGCCCCATTGATCTTCCTCTTGCAAGCATTTCTATGTTTTCCTCTCTTGTATGCCAAGGGAAAAGGTTAGTGTGTGTGTGTGTGTGTGTGTGTGTGTGTGTGTGTGTGTGTGTGTGTGTGTGTGAAAGTGTGTGCATATGCTTGTGCCCATATCTCCATCATCCCTATTATCTCTTTCCCCACTCATCCAAATGTCACTACATCTTTCTTGCAAATGTCTTCCTCCGTGCATGATTTGCACGTGTCTTCTTTACATGCATATGTTTGTGCACGCGCCTGCTTTTCATTTTTATGTGTACGTATGTATGTGTATTTGAAGTCATTACAGGTTGAGCGTGTGAGCATGGGGCTGTGCATGTGTGTGTGAGACCAGATCGCAATGCAGGCCTAACCTCACCGCGCTCCCAGTGGTGCCGCAACCCAAGCTCAGAGGGCCGGCGCTTAGCCCTACGGTGTCGATAAGCGGTCGCTCTTCAAAGAGCGCTGAGGAAAAACGGCTCGGCCCTGTCAAAGCCGGACAAATTCCCTGCTAACACCCTGAGCCTCGCTGCTCCAACAGTTTAAAGAGCGAGAGGGAGAAAAGCCAGTGATTGAAGGGAAAGGAAAAGGTGGGTTTATATATATATAAAACCAGATATATATGTAAAACATCAGCTGGGGTTTTTGAGGTGAAGTCCAGGTGGACATGATGAACTGGGGCCATGGAGCAGCAGCTGAGTCATTCTTATTAAGTTATGTTCAGTACCCATAAACATGTAAAAGCTCTTTTTTAGTAACACATTTGACAAAACATATTTGTCTTACTACAATGTTTGAAATCAAACACAGATGCACATTATAAAATTTTAAAACCCTTTGAAACCTGTAACGACATCACTTTTCTTGTGCTGCTTTCAGACACCTATTACAAGTATTTAAAAACTTTTAATTCTAAGGAAAATAGTGCGATTTCTTTCAAAAACATGGGGGCTAAAGGCAACGAGCAACTAAGTGAGAAATTGCAAATTTTAAAATTATGTTACAGAATTAATACAAATTTTAAGTACTTTTCCAAGGTCCTTTCCTTGTTTTGTTTCATTTTGTTTTGTTTTATTTATCTTTTTTTAAAAATCAATATTTAAATTTTTTTTAATTAATTTTCAGGTAATTTTCTTGTACTTTTTTTACACAACAATCACATATAGTTGGCTGTATGGGCAGAAGCTCAAGTGCTGTGTGGTCAAAAGATAAAGCTGATGCCTACAGAAGTGATCAGATGATCTGCTGTGTGTATTACTGTGCTCTGAGACACAAAGTGACTTTAGGGGTCACTAGGATCCAAAAGTCTTCCTCCAAACTGTCTTTAATCGCACATGGGAGAAGATGCCGAGAGCCTTTTCCTAGAAAGTCAGTGGACGTATTGTATAGAGTGACAAAGTGTACATTAATAGAAAGTCGGGGTGGATGGAAAGATAAAAGCTTACCGTTAGGAGACTGAGATTTGAGTTCTGTCTGGGTCATGTTGATTTATTGTTTAATTGTGTTAACATCATATTTTGAGGCTGCTGGGGTGGCGGGAAGGACATCCAGCTGACAGCCAGGTAATGTCGTAGACATCAGCATAACATTTATTTCAGAACTATTTTTTAACCAAAACGGGAAGTTTTGATAAAATATTCAAACAATGGTCATCCACCATCTAATTGTTTGCTGACGGTAAAATCTTGAAGAATGTCCTCTGTAAATTTAAGAGAAGATAACCTTGATGATGCTGTGGCGCTGTCACTTGAGTCATACAAGGCTCTGGCTTAAAGACTAGTCCTTTTTAAGAAGTGGACATACCAGACAGGGAGAATCCAATGAAAGACACTGTCAAGTTGTATTCTACTTCAATTCTGACCATTTGTCTCTGTAATCAACAACTTGCAAGTCCCTTAACTTTATGAACATGGAACCCTAAATAATTGAAATAACTATGTTTCTGCTTGGGTTGGCCTTGCATGCTTCTATAAAACCTAAAGAACCTGTATGCTAAAATTGAGCTTCTGGATGACAAAAAGAAAACTAGGTGATTTAGAGCTGCACATTGTGTTTCAAACTTGGGTTTTTGTTGTTTTTTTTTTTTGTTCGTTTGTTTGTTTTTTTTAATTCTTAAAGGTAAAAAATCACCCTCTCAATCCTGCGCCTCTACATTAACCTTTGAGCCCTGAGAAGACTGATGTGATTTCTTTCAAAAATATGGAAAAAGGCAATGAGCAACTTGGTAGTACATGTTTAACAAATTGCAAGAAATAAGTAAATTTAGAAAATTATGTTAAAAACCTTGGGGAAAATATCCAGGGGGAAAAAAAACAAGAGAAAAGTTAAGGGGAAACTATATTTGCAATTATCATAACTACATATTCAATTTAAAAAAATGTCATTTTTGTGCCAAATCTTTTTGGATTTTTTGGGGGGCTTTTTTTCCTTTCTTTGTCTTTTTTTTCATAATTTTCAGATTTAAAAAAGATTTCTAGCTAATTTTGGGGAAGTTTCTTCTTTCATTGCTCATTGCTTACTTTCCATGTTTTTAAAAGAAAAAAAGCTTATTTTCTCAGGTTTCAAAGGGTTAAACAAAGCATTACCATGTGTTGGAGTAATATGATATTTAATGAAATCTGTAAATATATGAACTGAAATCATTTACAATACAATAATACAACTGTGCATTTAATCATTTAAAGTTATAACTGGCCTGATTTATTGCCGCTGAGCTGCAGCACCACAAGTCACAGCAGGAGCCTCTATACATAGAAAAGTCTTGGTATGCATTTTCTCTAACAATACTCTACATGTCTGGGGTTATTACACTGAGCGATTTACAGTTGGGAAAAACACACTGATGCATTGATGTATACAGCATGTGGAACATGAAAATGTCTTTGTGATCAGCAGTGTTGTGCTATATCTTGCTAGCATCAGGCTGTCTTTGATTGGCATCCGGCAAATTACCAGTAACAGCCCTATCACAGCAGCTCTGGCCTCAGCTTGCCCCTCCACCAGTCCGTCCTCCCAGTGGTGCAAACAGCAGCTGCCAGTCTGCAGCCAGCCACCGCCGCCGTCTGCCTCCAGGAGACCATTTACTCCAGAAACACACCAAAATGACCAGCAAAGTTTCACCCGCAGACGAAAGGAACATGTACAAAAAGACATACAAAAAGATGAGAAACCGCTTGGCCTCAGCAACTCCATTTTTTTTTTTTTTTCATATTTGGCATTTATTTGTTCTCGAGAACAACAAATGATCCTCAGACGCTCTTGCGAAAATTGTATTTTTTTTCTCTAATCCGCCTCTCAGACATTAATTATATATTTATATATAGAATATGCAAAAAAGAGCAAAGGAATGTTGGGGAACAAGGCAAAGTGATTAAAAATTAAACAATGCAGAAAATCACTATGTTACCTAAAGGGATGCTACAGTATATCTCTCTAGTTTTTTTATTATCTTTATCTTGACTCCCTCTCTCCCTCATTGCTTTCATTTGGGTTTTTTTTTCTCCCTTTTTTGGTTGGAGATTTCTTTAAAGCTGTCTTCTCCGCAGGCATGCATGCTTCCTGGCCCACAGACAGCGGCAGAGTGTGCGCACATGCCTGTCTTCTCTCTCTCTCTGTGTGTGTGTGTGTGTAGCAGCATCCAGGCTATTTGTCATGGCGTAGGCTGTTTGCTGGGTCAGTCCAGATAAACTAATGTGTCAGTGCATCGGGGGCTCTGCTGCTGACCAGAGCGCCTGCAATATGCAAAGAGTTTGAATTATTTCTCTGCCCTGTGGCTCCACCGCCGAACACAGTGTGAAAAGTAGAAAAAAGAAGAGAGGGATGGGGGGGGTACGACTGGGAATGACGAGGGACAGAGAGAAAAAAGAGTGAGATATCAGAGGGCAGTGGGGAAAAAAAGAGGATTTGGTAGAGTGGAGGGAGGTGGCAACTCGGGGAAGAAAAACACATGAGATAGAGTGAAGGAGGAGAAAAAAATGGAGGTGGAGGCCAGTGTTTGCCCTCGGGGAAGGCATTAGCCAGCCTTTGAAAAAAAAGACAGACAAGCTAAAGTGCCAGAATTGAAACTAACACTCACAAGGTCACAGGGTCGCCGGTCACACTGATAGCTTTGAACGTGAGTGTGTGATCATGGGTAAACATGTGTGTACCTGGTTATGACCTAAAGCACTTCCTGTAAATGGTACATCAAAGTCCAACATACACCAAAAAAACAGATGTGTGTTCTTTTGATCAGAAATGAGAGACAATACATTTTGTGGATGAGCATATTTATATTCAAAAGTGGAATCACAAAGAGTGACATATTATGTGCATCAAGAGTCAAGTCAAGTCAAGTCAAGTCCATTTTATTTATACAGCCCATTATCACAAATCACAATTTGCTTAAGAGGGCTTTACAGCAGACGACATCCCTCTGGCCTTAGACCCTCACATCGACTAAGGAAAAACTCCCCCCAAAAAAAACCTGTAATGGGGGAGTAAATGGTAGAAACCTCAGGAGGAGCAACTGAGGAGGGATCCCTCTTCCAGGACGGACAGACATGCAATAGATTTTGTAAGTAACAATTAAATTACAATAATGGCATAGAGGAAAGAGAAATAGAGAGAGAGAGGGAGGAGGAGGGAGGGAGAGATGGGGAGAGATGCACAGCAATAATAGTAACAATAACATAATAATTAATAACAATAGTGCAATTTATTATAGCATGTAATGTTACATGCAATCAAGTGTTGATAACAGTCCCATGTGTACATTAATAGTGGAGGTATGACTAATAAGAATGACAAAGAGAGAGCAAACACTTTAACTGCCACCTTAATTTATCATAAATATGACACTTCAAGACTTTCTTAGTATCGTTTAAAATCCATTCCACTTCAGTGCTCAGTTATTCATGTCCACTCAACTCCTAATTATGATTTTTCCAAATGAACTTGAAGGCAGCATCTGTTTGGGGGTGTGGCGCAGAGTGCAAACCCATGTGCTTATGTGTGCTGTTAGACTCACAGTTACACATACTGTACTTAAAACTTAAAAACATACTGTTTTAAGTACATAAAATACAGTCAAATAAGTGTTCAAATTCCGACTTAGAAAAACAACAGCAAAAAGTCCAGACCTGTGGGCGGGTTGCCATTAAACCCCAGTGTGCGTAAACTGGAATTGTGAACATAAAATGTGCCTTATGGAAACACATCAATTTCAAAAAACACTCCCATTTAAGCCAAAAAGTTTTGATTCAAAAAAGCCATATTTTGCAAAATGCTTTTCTAGGTCACATGAGGCTATGGCTATGTGCTTGTCAGTAGGAAGTGGCTCCCTAATGATGCAGCAGGCGCTAGAAGTGGTGTTATTGTATCCCATAACTCTTCAAAAGTTGAGCAGATTATCTGGAAGTTTTTGATTCCACAATTCCTCTGTGAAATCGTGAACTATCACCTCCCATAATGGCTCCATAACGTTGCCTTCAATTGGAAAATAGTGACGGCTAGTGTGGTGGCTGCAATAGAAATAAAGCTGCTAATTTTTCGAACATCCATCACCATGCTTCTTGGAATGTTATAGTCAGAGGAAAAGTCACAGAACATCACTCAGTGGAAACACAGTCACTTGTGATTATGTTTTGTCGTCATTTTGAAAATATCCCTTAAGTTTTTGTGCAAATCTGTAATGGAAACCTGTCTCAGAGAGTTTTTTCAGGGTGACCTTGAGTGAGATTTGATTGTGTACAGTTGTCATCAGACCGTTAGCTGATGGATTGCGAAATTGGTTTTAAGTTGTTTGTTCATTTGCCCCATTCTTGTTAATGTGATTTCTCAAGAACGCTTTGAGGGAATTTTGCCAAATTTGGCCTTAACCTTGAAACTGTGCCAATGGTAGAACTTTTGTGCTGCAGTTAAACATGTGTGTGAAGCACTAATGTTTTTAGAATTTGTAGCTTATTTGCAACATCCACATTTAGAGCATTTTCCACTATCATGGCTACATATGAGTTAGACAGACATGCAAGTAGATCATAACTTGACTGGTATGCAGAGGCATTTCATTTCTGGCTTATATAAAATCTGCTCACTGCTACAACAGTATGGTTAAGGCTAGGGCAAAGATTGCGGTTATGGCAAAGAAACTGTACTGTACAACAGCCAGGATGTAATATCACTTAGCAGACTGTTCTCCAGTGAGCACTCATTTCTTAAAACTGATTAAGTGAACATTAACTGTCAGCAGATGGAACAGTTGTTGTTTTGCCCAAATATATGTCATGTGATCATTTATGTGCCTTGTGCTATGTGCGTATGCCAGCTCAGTGTCCCAGTGTGTCGTTTTCTTTTTTCTTTTTTATACCATTAGTGAGAGTAAGTCCAGTCTGCAGTTAGTCTGTGCATTTTGACCTGCTCTTGCAGCTCTGTAGCCCAGCAATAATTTACATCAATAGTTTTCAAACTATTTCTTGATACATATACGACGAACCTCAAACAATGCAACTAAAAAAATGCATAGCTTGATACCATGAAAGCTATCTAACAAGAAATAATTTTGTAATTTGGATAATCTGACCCTAAATGTAGGATTTTATGCAACCAATGCTACTTTGAAGGCTATTCAATTCTAAGAATAAAAACATGGGAAAGCAAACTGACTGCTTGGATTTGTTGTCATTAAATTGTCTAAAGATTGGGAACATACTGTAAAAGGACAGAATATCAGCTCCATACTCCCCAAAAAATGTTGGTACTGGCCTTCAAAAACCCACATAAGTCAAAGAAGACTGGCAGTTTACCCCAAAGTTACTGTAGCTTTGTAATCAAAATGACCTTGAAGGCACATATTTGTGTGTACACGCCTATACACCCACCCCTCCACCAAAACACACACACACACACACACACACACACACTACCCTAAACACACACATACACAGCCATACAGATGCTAGCGATCATTATGGTCCTCTGTTTCGTCAAACCTCAGATTCGGCCTTTTTGCCTCTAGCTGACAACTGTGTGAGGGGAGATTTTTTTTTTTTTTACTTCATTTTTGGCAAAGGATCAGACAAGCCGCACAGTAGTGTATTAAAATGTCAGCTTAAAATGAAAATAAACAACTTAGGGGTGGAAAAAGGCGATACCGCTAATATCAACCCCACCCCCGGACAGACTTGGTATGGCCCTGGGGCAGAGTGGAGATTGACAGGTGGGGAGGCTGGATCTCAGGGCCGCAGGGGGGTTTCCCTGTTTGAACGGCAGGAGCTTTAGGTCTTAGTTTGAGAATCTAAGAATAAACAACGATAAGGCTCAAACTTCATTCTGCTGCACACGTACATATATATACAGCACAAATGCAAACACGACGCAGCACTATATGGAAAACATTCTTAATCCCAAATGGCAGAAATGAGGAGAGGAGTGTGCAAACATAACAGTGAATCTGAAACTTTCGAGGCATCGATATGCTTCAAATAAAGATCATCGAGCAGCCTCCTCTCACACCTTTCCAACATCAAATTTTGGAGGTAGACTGTATCCTGCAACATTAGAAACTTTCAGAAACTGAGAATCACGTGTGTGGCCTTTCAAAACATGTGTGCAAACATTAGCCTTCAGGTGACACTTTGCATAAACTTATTTGTTCAACTTATATTGTACCCTTAACCTCTATGTTGCATGTATAACACATAGTGCATTATCACTATGCAGAGCATTAAGTATCTAGTAGATACGTTTCTTTATTGAGCACATAAAATACAGACAACCCTTTGAAACTTGGATTGACATCAGTTATTTTGTTCTTCCTTTGGGCGCCTTTTACAAGCATTTAAAACCTTTGAAACCTGAGAAAAGTAGTTTAATTTGTTTTGAAAACTTGACTTATTATTATTAACACTTATTTTATTTATTTTTGTATTTATTATTTTTTTACCTTTTGCTTTGCCGATTTGCTTTGGTTTTAAAGGGTTAAAAAGAGATTATCAGGGTAGATGACTACAATATAGTATAGTTGTATGTTACAACTGTTTGTAAAATTGTGCTGAGAGCGGATGCACCAGTCTCAAATAATTCTTGGTTTACTTAAAGGAAAACTTAACTGATTTTCATCAGTGTCCGTGTCATCGTGGTGTGGGTGTGTGTACAGATGGATGGTTTTAAGGTGCCCCCTGTGCCGCCACCAGCTACTACAGCCCCCTGCCCGTCCAGGTAGACACAGACTTGTTTGAAAAATGGCTTTCTCTTAAACACTTCCTCTGATTCTAAATTACTTTGGAATTTAAACCTGCACACGTTGTAAAAAAGATACAGCATCAAGGGAAACATGAAATCAAACCACTGTAGTATTAGCGAAATACAAGTTACACTAAAAACAGGTTTGGGCTGACATAACTTGCTGCACCAATGCTCTTTTTTTAGTAAGTCTGGATGCAAATAATGCACTTCCTGTAGCTGCTTCACTGTAAAAGCTTTCAAGTAAGAGAACTGAATATGGCTTTTATTGTGAAGATGTCATGTGCTTGTGGTTAATAGGTAAAGGTGAAGCAAGCAGTAAGCAATATTTTTTTATATGCTATTATTTCACTGCATCCGTCCACATACCCCACCCCCATGAACGCCTCTCGATATGTTTGTTTTTGTTCTTACTTCACTAAATGGTCTAAAACTGTCACCTTTCGCTTTACATGTTACACAAACTGCAAGTTCAAATTTACACTCAATTCCCTCAAGGCTGACAAACATAAATGGTGGCCGTTATGGACAAATGTGCTTTAATCACCTCCATACGTCCACCTTTGTTTGACCAAAAACCCTCCTCCCTCAAACATCCTCTCCTTCCTCATCTCCTAATTCCAACATCCAGAACCCATTAATGAATGCACTGCCTGCATACTGCATTTTCCCCTTCCTCCTATTGTATAAATATACGATTAACTAAAAAAAGACATCATTTGTTTGGCTCGGTGCGGTCCCCGAGCGTGTTGTTTTGGCCCCGTGTACAACACAGAGAGTGTTTGTTGGCGTTAACTAGCACACGTGTCGAAAATAAACACCTTGCTCGACAACGTTCCATTAATAACACGCCTTCGCTTTGTTGCCTGCTTGTTTCTGCTGCTGCTGCGTTTTGTTACTTCGCTGTCTTACTTTCCCTCTGTTTTGTAGTGCCCGTGTGTGTACAGTAGTGAATGTGTGTGTACAGGATGCTCTAGTGTGTGTCTTTGCCTTTGTTGTGGTATGTATGTTAGAGATGTAAACAGATATGAAGACAAACACACACACATTGTAATCAGAAGATGATAAGATAGTTCACTTGAATTGTTGAAAAAAAATGTGTGTGTGTGTGTGTGTGTGTGTGTGTGTGTATCACAGACCCACATGCTTTCTTTACATACACAAAAAGCACTGGAAGAAGACTACACGACAACCATCAAACCAACAAAGGCCACCCTGCACCGTCCGTTCCCGGCATTTGTGCATCCTTCCAGTAAAATGTGCGTGTGTGTGTGTGTGCATGTAAGTGTTAACCCAAGTTGGACTATTTTGGGTGGCTGGCATTCAAGAAAAAAAAAACTCCCAGAATGTCACAAGAAACAAATAACACCTCGCAAAGCCAGCACCCCCCCGCAAACAACAGAGATAAAATCAAAAAAAGAAAAAGCTTTCCACTCATAAATATGCAAATATATCACAGAGGAGTCAGCGCTTGTTTGAAGAACTGCTACTTTTGTTTCCAGCAATTAATAGTACAAACAACTGCTCTCTCTCTCTCTCTCTCTCCGTCTCTCTCTCTCTCTCTCTCTGTCGTTCCTTCTGTTTCTCTCTGTCGGTCGGTCTGCACCTCTCACTCAGCCTATGAATATGGTTAGCAGCAGTTGATACAGCTCTCTCCTCACCCAGCTCCCTGGATGGACTGAGATTAGCAATGGAAATGAAAAATACATAATGTAATAATAATAATAATAATAATAATAATGCTAGTCAAATGGATGGATTTGGAATGATTTATGAAATGAAAAAAATAATAATAATAATGGTCAGCTTCTGAATTGTTTATAACTCTTGTGCCTCCAAAGAAAGTTTTTAAGTGCAGAAAACTTCTTAATTGAGTAAATCTACTGTAAATTAAAGCTAACAGAGCAGGGGAGCTTTTTTTCCTCCCAAATCGCAGGATTATTCTTCTTTTCTGCCCAAACCGCATTTTAGTGAGGTTTAATCTTCACAAATTGGGTGCAATTGTCTCTTATAATCCTCATAATATCTTTTGGAGTGATGCATAATACATGGACCAAATGTAACTTTATTTCAGATTAGGTTTTAGTATATTTTCATGTTTGCTTATTTCCTCCTGAAACCATATATGGAAGTGTCATTGTGCTAAATTCTAAAGATCTAACTTTTTGTCCAGAGATCAGCTTTAATTAAAAAGAGTGTACATACCAGTGGCAGCTGTATTTTTGGATAGTTCTTGCTATTTAAACCTTTGTAGGCGCTTCTTTTTTTATTTGACTGGTAAGCCATGTTTTCCAAAATATTTTTTCCCAGGAAAGACCAAGACCATAGGCTTGGTTCTGAGCCTTACCATAATCTTGGCATCATCATCTGACACCAGCTGGTCCAAAAACGCTTCTTTTCAGTCACTGAACAATGAATGGTTGTTTTTCTGTATCCCAAACATGTGGAAACACCCTTGAATGATTTGCTGGATTGAATTTGAGCCCATAACTGTTCATGATGTGAGGGAAAGCAAGAGTCTACAGCCATGCTAGCAGCTCTGTGAGGCACAAGGCTGCTTTGAGCTAAATGTGAATCTCAACAAATGAACTTGCTTAAAATGACAAAATACAGCTGAGGCTGTCAAACTTTGATCTGTTACATGAAAAATCAGGATTCACCAAAATGACCATAGCTCATCCTATGGTTATTTTACCAGATTGAATGGCAATCCCTTCATTAGTTATTGATGTATTTCAGTCTGAATGAGAGTGGTGGATCACAAGACTGACATTGTCATCTCTAGATCCATGCTTGGAAAAAAAACATTGCAAGCTATGGCCAGAATGTTGGCATTGTACCTTTCTGCAAACCATGGATATTTTATATTTGTAAAGTATTAGGTAGCGGATACAGACCTTTACATGTCTTTACATTACTGCAGTGCAGTGGATAATGTGTAGTTGAGACAAGAATGGCCCTACTAAAAATGAAAAAGCCTTTCCTTCTGTTTTTTTTTTAAAAGTCTGCGTTCATATGATAACATTGTGAGCACGATCCTCATACGCACAGATCTGCAAAATCAACCAAAAAACTGCAATTTTGCAACATGCACCATAGAAGAACACAACGCTCATGCGCGAAGTGTGGTCATGACATCACTGTTCTCGCAGGATCTGCGCATTGCCAAATGGCGACAGAAGGTGTTGTGTTTTCAAAAGATTACACTCTGGAACCTGATTTTAAAAGTTTTAAGGTCCCAAAAACGCTGTTGTGATCTGAACGAAAGGGCAAAACCGGAACAAATTTTTAATGTGTCATGCAAGAACTGTTTTTCGTGTAAATGGCCCTGCAGGAAAAGACCATGTTTTGGCTTAAGATACCTAGTTTTGGTGGCACAGTCCTTGCTGGTTAAGGTGCAATATCTTGTGCAAAAAACAGCTGATTTTTGTGGCATAATTGCAGCCAGAAATGCAACAATTTAGTACAAAGTAACCACCTTTTTTTGGCAGTATCCCCCCTGGAAACATAGCAACAGGCTGCAAAAAAACACCCACATTAGGTGGCTAAAAAGCCACTGCAAATGCAGCAGTGACTTGCAAGTGCTTTAGCTGTTTCTTGTTCTTGAACAATGGTCTGTAGCTTGGCAGTCGTCTTGCCTAGGTGTCACACCATCACCATCCCCTCCACCTCAGGATGACTAAGTCAGCTTATACACTACATCACTTTAGAAATACATACATATGAAATGTATAAATGTATCCTATCCATGGTTTAGAGAAATGCACAATGCCAACATTTTCCTCTTGTGACTGAGCTGCAAGTAAAGTCAGGCTGCACAGACAGCCTAATGGTCAAGAAAGAGGGCCAAAGTTATCTTAATGTTCGATGTGAATGCACCTTGGAACAATTTTTTATCAAAATTCAAGCTTCGACAAGACAGTTTTGCTGTTTTGATCTCGGCCCTATCCAGTAGAGGGTGGGGGTGGGGGTAGGGGTGGAGGGGATGTGCCCTGTCACATTTCATGAGTAACTGAGTGCTGAGAGAAGAGGGCATCTGTCCGCCCTGCACAGGCTACTCCTCAAATATTAATAATGATAACGAGCAAAGGGCTGACCAGCGCCCGGGGCCCACAACTAGCATCCCCTTATTAGAATAACCCCTGCAACTCTCTACGACACGCACACACAGACACACACATATGCACTCAAGTGAATATGGACATAAACTCGTGCACATGACAATATGACAGGCAATATGCACATATATGCACACGCAAATGCATGCAAGTCAACAAAGACATATTATTCAGAAGATGGATAACGTGAGAGTATGCAAACGCACACACACACACACACATGGGACAGACATGCAAATGGGCACCCATTGGGACCGAGGAGAGGATTCCCCTCTGGCCAGTGAGCCCATACTCTCCATCACCCCAACCCCCCCACACACCCTCCTGACCCATGTCACACACAATCAGCCTCTCAGCCCAACACACACACACACACACACACACACACACACACACACTTAAACTCTCCCTGTCTGTTTCCAACACACCACATCACCCCCCAACTAACACTGTCTGTGTTACTCCCACACATTCACACATGCACACACACACACTGAGGAGGCATGGCGGGTGCCCTCCCTCACCCCTGGACCCCGTCGGTCATTAGTATGGAGGCCTGTCTGTGTTTGTTTGGCTTCTAATGGACCATTTAAATGCAGAATATTCACAGCAGACAGGGCCATCCTCAGGGACAGCGCACACGGAGGCCTGAATATGCTTCGGCTCCATTATCCTGGAGGAAGTTATCCTTATTATCATCACACAATGCCACACTGACTGGCAATGAGTTAGTGCGCTCCTCTGGCCCTCGGCTAACTCTCTCTCTGCTCTTCATGGACTGTGGTGCACAGAGCAGGTTTGACCGCCACAGTCCACAATACAGACTTCTTATTGTTATCTAATAATGTTTTGTATGTTATTAACATCATTCACACTACGTCCGGGCTGTCTTCAATCACTCTATTCTACTTGATGTTTTGCCAAATTAAAACATGTTTAATATTTTCATGGGTTTTTAGTCTTTATAATGAAGTTCAAGGACATGAACATGTAAACAATGTAGGGAACTCCTGAACCTGAACAAGTCTCGGTTCTCTTGTACTGTGGGAACGGAGGAAGAACTGGTGGAGTTGTGGAGTGAAGAAGAGTCTGTGTTTAATTTGGTTTCTGATCCACCACCAAGCACTTCGTGAGAAATGTTAATTCCCTGAAATTCCTCCGAAGCCTCACTTAAAAAAAATTTAAAAAATAAAAGAAACTTTTTTTATTGATTTTTTTATTTCCTAGACCTGTTCCTTTCACTTAATTGTTTTGTCTCTGGCCTAAAGGAGTTAACTACCTTTTTTGTTGACTGCATGGATGCTGAAATGCTTTTGACCAGCTTAAGGTATGTTTTTGCATATATTTTGTTGGTTTAGCTGGTCCTGCCAGCTTGTGATGCTCACTCTAGCTGGTTTATGCATTGAAGTTCCAGTAAAACTGAAACCAAATCAATGCACTTGAGTATGGAGTGTTATAAAGGGGAAGTATGAAAAGCAAAGGGCATAAATCAGTTAAGTTTTTTGTCATGTGTTATGCATAAAGATAAATGTGTGCAGCTTGACAGGCTGGTTGCACCAGCAGGTCAAACCATCAAAGACCAGCAAGAACTCACTCAGGACCATTTAAGTCCATCTTAAACCAGCTAAAACAAATTAAAACCAGTTAAAACCAAAACTTTTTTTCAGCAGGGAGGGAAGATAACAAGATAAGATAACAGACAAACTGGCAAGGAACAAAGGGAAACACACAGGTACATATACACAGGGAACTAATGAAGACAACGACATACAGCTGAGGTAGGTGGATACAGGGAAAAGGAAGTGTGGCAGGAAACACAAGGGTGGAGCTAACGAGACTAAAACAGAACAGGTGTGCAGGGAAGACTCTAAAAAGGAAGGACAAATGAGACTGATGAAAGACAGGTGAAAGTTATCAGGGAAACAGAAGGGTGGGAAAACACACAAAGACAGGAAGTACAACCAGACATGACACATGAGGATAGATACTCCAAAAATAAAACAGGAAGCAGAGCACGAACAACATGAAAACATAACAAAACCCCAAAACAAAGTCCATGATATAACTCAAAACCTAAGATGGTAAAACATATTTCTTAAAGAGAGTTTAGCATTATATTTTCCACCAGGAGCAGGACGGGAAATAATGTCAAAGGAATCTAGTTGTAATGTTGCAAAACTGCAAGATCAACAGTCTTTGCATAATTTTATGTGTAAGTAAAAACTCATATTGTCTCCGGATGTAACAGGGTGTCAGACTTCTAAACGTCTTTTCAAAGTCTTTTAGTGTATCGTAGGCATTAGTGCACTCACCAAGGATAACGATTTCACACCAAGTGTTGTCTGACCTCATCAAAAGGTACAAGTGTTTATAGCTGTTTGAAGATGGGAAGAAAAGCCTGACACAGAGGTGCAGGAAGCAATTAATCACATTAATAGAGATAGAGGTGCAAACTTTTAGGCAGTGTGTCCTCCACGGCATTCAGCTGTGCACAAAATCATTCAAAGAAACAATTGCGTAAAGTACAAAATAAAGAGCTTGAATGAGAAGTTCAAATTCTGCCTTCTTCCTAGACCCCATAAACCTGGCTATTCACTGTGTAAAGTAGATGTATATATCAGATTGTTGGTTTCACAAAGATACAAAAGTAACAGGTGCAGCCCGACACTAATTCAGACACCTAAGTGGTGTAGAAAGACAGGGTTACAGATGCTGTTTGTTACCTTCCAACACTTCTTGTTGGACGATCAAAGTGCATTTACTCAAGGTCTGTACTGAGGTATTATATTGATGTACTTGCACTTCACTTTCATATTTCTATTTTCTCTTGCTTTATACTCCACTACAATTCAGAGGGAGTATTCTACTTTTACTACACTAACTACACTAACTACTTTAAGTTTTGGGTTATTTCAATCTGTAAAATCTGAAGCATTATTTGGTGCACAAAATCTTGCCATTGAGCAATGCCAGTTCTTTAATGACTTCTTAAAATTTTACTGTTAAAAAAATGACAAAATATGCCAGCCCTGTTTTGCAGCAATTGATTGTCTCAATTTATAGACATCCCATTCAACAGTTTTTCTGAACAAATTCACATTTTAGAGTGTACTTAATGTTGTCTCTTTTCCAGCTTGCACACACTCAATAAGAGAAATCTGAGATAGTGAGTAGTGTGGAATTGCAACATACTGGCCTGGTGTGTGTTAGCACAAGAGTGTCACAATAAAATAGATTTTGATTTTATTTAATTTTTTTAAAATTATATCTTTCAGTGGGTTAAGTCCAGGGAGATTCATAAATAAAAACATTAACCTTCAGGAATCAGCCAGAAGTTAAACATCTGGGTTTATGAGAGAAGGTCTACACAACAAGCGTAATTTACATAAATTCTCTTCTGAGCCACTGTGAAAGAAAAGATTAGATGGAGCACAAAATAAGTGGAAGATCACAATAAAGCAGAGTACTAAAATATGATCCTTGTGGGTATTTAATGACTGTACTGCAACATTTTGGTTATGGCCTTCAAAAATCCATTTCCATCAATCCACAAACATGAGCTAAATACTGCTTTTTTATTATTCTTTGCTACAGGCGCATATGTCTGTTAATGCAGGACACAAAGCCTGGCCTGGTTGTTTAACTCCACTGTCAAATGGTGTTGTCATTTGTCTTTATATTAGTGGATTTTAAGAAGTGTAATGAAGCATCGAAGTAAGAGAGTAGGTGTTGCTGTCCAGTCAACTTCTCTCAAAGCAGAATGTGTCTCGCGTTCTCTCTCTGTCCTTCCTCATGGTTAATCTTATAAAAACGAACGGGACTTTGGCATGAGGCCGAGCAGAGTGCCATCCTCTGCCGCCGGCTGTAGATTAGCATAATGTTTTAGAGTTTAATGTGTGTGCCTGTAAAATTGTGTGTGTGAGTGGGTGTTTGGGTGTGTGCATGCATGCATGCCTGTATGTGTGCATATTGTGGATTTACGTTGGTATGTATGTGTGTGCATGCATGTACAAAAAGTATGCCTATGCTTGTGTGTGTGTAAGTGAGGTGTTGAAGTGTGCAAATATGTACGTGCATGTATACTTTCCTGTCAGTCTGTGTGTGTGTGTGTGTGTGTGTGTGTGTGTGTGTGTGTGTGTGTGTGGTATGTATGCTCAGTGCTCTCCAGGGAGCAGTGGTGGTGGTGGGAGAGGAGGGCTGGAGGGAGGCTGCTGGCCCAGCGGGAGCCTCCAGATGTGGGGCTACTGAGCTGACAGGCCTGGGCCCCTCTGGGCGTATGTGTGCCAACCACAACCTCTCTCGCTCTGCAGCAGCCCCTTCTGCGGTCTGGTTATGGTGTATGGACAAAGACAAGAGAGAGAGAGAGAGAGAGAGAGAGAGAGAGAGAGACTTTGGGTCATGAAAAATGAGAAAAACGGGAAAAAAGAGGGGAAGTAAAGAAAAGGGCAACGTAAGAGATAGACAGAAAGTAAAATTTTAACATACAGAAGCGTCTCAAAATCCAAGCTGATATGCATTGCTTCAGGACAGTGAAATGTACCGTCAGAAAAATAATGAATTGGAAGTTCAAGTTCAATGCTCAAATCCTACAAATTATTTTCCCTGTAGTTATGCAGGTGGAATCAGTACAGGTAGATTCCACTTTACTGACTTTCCGTCAGTCAATCTATGTCAAAGGTGACTTCCAACAACTCAAAAGCGTCCACACTCACTGATCACATCCTCTTTATTTAAAAAAAAGATGTCAACACATGCACGTGGTGGGATGAAGCAGCATGGTCCTTATGTTTAAAAAATAGCACCTGCAAGGAACGCGGCCTGTGATGATGGTTACCATTAGGCAACAAAATCACAGATGGTTAGGTTTAGGCAAAAGAGGCATGTGGTAAGCGGCAGAAATGTAAAGAAAACACCACACAGGGAGCAAACTCTGGACTCTGTGGGACCAATCCACCCTATAAGCGCACTAGTGCTCCTTATATAACGTTATTTCTGCATTTTTATTTCTGATGCTGTCCTTCAGTGTTTCATGCATACATGACCAGTTCCGTCCAGCTGCATTCCCCTGTTCATGTTGCATGTGGATGTGCCCGGTACTGTCCACCGGCGTATAATAACAACGCCACCAGTTATGTCCAAACGCATTCAGCCGTGTCCAGTTGGTGGCTTTTGGCGTCACGCTCATACGCTTGAAGCACTGGCAGAGTGGACGTATTTGACGAGTTCAGTCTGAGAACGGACTGGGAACATGTAATGGTCCCTGGGACTGCAGAGTCCATCTGAGAAGCACTTTTCTACACTATAGCATAACAAAGAAGTCACAAAGATCATGGCCCATGTAGCCAGAACAACATTACTAATTTCTCAATCAATTATTTATATAATTTGTCAGGCAAAAACAGTTTTTTTGAATCACATCCCATAAAGGACTGTAATCCAAAGGATGGCTGAAAGAATTGGAGTAAGGAAATCTAATAAATATTGCGGTCTTTATATGTTTCACATGAGGAAAGCACTAGACCTCAAACCAATCCAAAAGAACTACTTCACAGTCACCAGTAGAAGCTACTGCTTTACTGGGCAGTTCTAAACTTTATATGTGTCCAAGAACGTGACAATGGAACAAAACTGGGTTAAAGAAAACCATAGCGCCCATTTTAATTTTCCTGGTGAAAAAAGGGTTCAAAATAAAAGAAATACACACATTAACAAAGTAATTCATGAGCTGAGGCCTCCATAACAGCAGTGGTGGGCTGCCTTATGAATCGATGGCTCAGTGCAGCAAACACAAAGGATTTCTTTAAAACTTTTTTTTTTTTAATAGTAATAACCCCTCATAATCTTCTGTAGGGAGGCACGTTCAGAAACCCATGTGCAAAAGATTGCTCCCAGACACACAGATGCACACAGTTTATGGGCCTATATGTCTACACAAACACACACAAATACGACCCCTACTAAACACACAGTGTATTGTGTGTTGTGTACAAGCACTGTGTCGAGCCTGCAGCAGTTCTTCCACTGAATGTTATCTGCTCTTATCTGTATGTGTGACTGGCCCGGTAACACTGGGTCTGCTTCCTACACCTTATCACAGGGACAGGCAGCAACCCCCCCCCGGACACACACACACACACACACACACACACACACACACACACACATACACACAAACACACACATACACACACATATATGCACACATACCACGGCCAGGCTAAGTCAGCGGTAGAAAAGCTGCAAACTATCAAGAAAATGGCCATCTTGAGTTCACACAATAAGGAAGGTGAAGCATTGAAGATGGTGTCTTGACTGAAAAGGTAAGACGCACTTCACTTGTGCAGGAATGACATAGGTTCATATATCGCATGTTGTTGGAGGTTGTTATTTAGAAGAAGAAATGATTGGTTTCACTGCAACACTATGAAAGACGCTGTAGGTGGGAGAACTGTTCCCTTCAGATGGTCATCAAAAGGCAAATAACAAGGATCGTAAGGACAAATCAGCTACATTTTTACATTCAAGGCATAAAGAAATACTACACCTCACGGATGACCATTTTATATCAGTGTCTCAGCTCACATTATGCTGAATTTGTGAAGGAACATGTTTCTTTCATGCCTCCATGGTGAACGAAGAATCCAAAAACTGAGAAAATTACCGATGAATTTAAATTATTGGGGTGTTGTTTGTTTGGGTTGACTTTGCTGAATCTAATCTAACCCCTTTTAAACACCAATGTCACTTTGCAGAATTTCTAACTCTTAAAACGTTAAAGTCACACAAAAACACAATCTAAGTAATTGAGGCAGCAGTAGCAACAGCTCCCATGTTCAGCAAGTAAAATTACAGTTTGTCAGTGGTTGAGTGGCGTTGACAAAAAGGCCGTCTGTTTTGAAAGTGCTGAGAATCCAACTGGATACATGAGACTTGGATTACACTGCATGGGTAATGTGGGAGTTTGCAAATAGATGTTTTGAAGCTGTTGAACCCCTATGATATCAATTTGTCGAGAATTTCCTCTATTTTTTGGATTATTTGTTCACTTGTGCCATGCAAGGAAAACTTTTTTGGGGGGTTGTTTTCTACAAATTAAATGCAATACAGGGTTAATTAGTAATATACAAAAGGTCATTTTTGGGGTGGAATACTAAAACTCAGTCTGCACCAAGAACTAATGGTTTTCTCTCATCTAAGTCCCACATCTGTATTTGTGACTGGCCTGGTAAGTTTCTCAAATTTTATCGAGAAAGGGTGACATAAATTTTTACTTTATTTTCTATTTACAACTTTTTTTTTCTATTTACATAGGCTTAGAGTTGAGTAGTCAGATCATGCAGATAGTTTGTAATATATTCCTTTGCCCCAATACAACTGAAATTAATGGAAATTTGTTTATGCTAGATGGACTTCGGTCTCCACCATTTTTAATCAGACTCATAACATTGGCATGCTCCAACCGAAGTGCTAATTTGATGGTCAAACAGCATCTGAACCTTTCTCCCTAAAATATCTGTATCCAACTATTTCTTTAACTTTCTGAAACTGACAACAGTCAAGGCCATTACACACAGCTACTGGCCAGGTGTGAGGAAAAAAGTTAAGTGAGTAGGGTTGTAATTCTCTGTAGCTTTCCTTTTTTTCATTGTTTACACCATCATTTCTTCCCCCTCTTATGTAAGTGCAATACTGTAAATGGCTTCCAGGAAAGATTGGCCAAAGGTGCGCACCATTATCCCCATGTTTAAACAATTATTGCGTCTTGGGTTTTCTATGCCCCACCCATGAGTGTGGCCATTCAGAACAACTATAAACACCCTGCCCTCTGACATGGGCAGATAAAGTAGCTCTTTTAGAGCATACCCCACCTTGATTCTTAAGTTCTAGTGAAAACTATTATTAAGACATATGCAAGAATGACTATTTAACTGTTTGAATAACTCAAGTTAAATTCCACTACTACAGCTACTCTACCATTACAGACCACTGTTCGAGACCATAAAAAATTAAAATGAAAAGAATTAGTTGTTTTCTTGTGAGTCATCGTTGCATTTGCAGCATCTTATTTGCCTCCAGACGTGGGTGTTTTTCAAAGACATGTTGCTTTGTTTCAGCTTGGAAAAAAGCTTTTGAAAAGCAGTTGTTTCACCGTTGTTGTTACAGAGACATTGCTACGTTTTCACAAGGGTGAGTGCCACTAAATGTGTTTTTTTAAAAAAAAAAAACAAAAAAAAACGAACCATTCACTGTGTTTCCAGCAAGGATAGTGCCATCCATTTGTTTTTACCAAGACATCACTGCTTTACTAGCTGGGATTGTGCCAGAAAAAATACGTTTTTAAAAGCAAAAACATTATCTTTTCCTAACCATAACCAAGTGGTTTTTGTGCCTAAACCGAACCACAGCATTACTGAAATGTAAAATTTCAACTACTCTTTCAGACTACATAATAACGTACTAATGTAACGTATCTGTGGTTTGCAGAAATGTACAATGCCATATGCAAACCTTTTTATTACATAAGGCCAAAGGCAGAAATGTAAATATAGATATATAAAAACCTTGGCATGTCTATCAGCATGGTTAAATCTCACTTACAAGAAAAAAAGTACGCTGTTGTATGTTCATGTGCGCTGTTTTTTTTATAACATTGCACTTACATTATGTGCATATAACATAACTTTTAACTTGTCAAATCTGTCTTATGCTCAATCCAAACATTTACGCTGTAGTTTAGATTAATTTATTAGTGGGCAATTGGCAATTTTGAGTTATATTACCAAGATATATACCAAGCAAGCAAACAAATAGGACAATATGCACCCTCCTTCACACAAGAAAAAATGGCAGGTTTTTTCCATAACAAACTATTTTATGTTCCTCCCTCAGTCTGCAGTTTCAATAAGGTTCATTTAAGTCCAGAAAGTTGAAAAACTGGAATTAAAATGGCACGCAATCAACTGCACTTATTCTTTCCAGACTTGTCAGACACCCTAAATATATCGAGTGAGCGACCAGTCTATATGGTTCCAAATTAAATGAAACAATGAAAAGAAATGAACTAAGAAATAATGGTAAAGGTAATGACACGATTTGGATGAGCAGGCTTAAACTTAGTCCATCTTCGGTCAGCCTAACATCACTTTGTTCACTCTCCTTCACTTTCACACACAATGTGAATGGACTCACACACACAAACACACATGTATGGAGCGCACTTGGTTGCCCCTGGTGTGCTGGAGGCGGGCAGGGCGGGGGTGGGGGGCAGCGCCTGGGGCCATATGGCAGAGACACAGACATTTACATAATGTCATATTTTATTTAATTAGCCATTCTAAATGCAATCAAAAGCTGATGAGGGCTCTGAGCTGCCTTGCTGATTGGCAACATGATAGCGCTCTGACCCCAAACACAGCCGCGCCGCATCCCAATGATGCAATATTGAAACCATCCCTGTGCTCCTACACAAACCCAATTCACAACTCAGAGTGTGTGTGTCTGAGAAAGAGAGACGGAGAGTGGGTGTGTGTGTGCATTGTTTTGTTATCGTGAGTGCATGAGAGAGCAAAGTAACTTTGTCATTTAGTAATCGAGAAGGGGTGAGAGAAAAACACTTCTGGTAAACTGACAAAGAAAGAAAACAGGAGGGAAAAAAATCAAAGAAAGGATGGAAGGACAGGTGTGAAAGAAAGAGTAGGTCAGCCAGTGTGTATCACATAGTTTGGGTTATATTAGGGCGCTCAGTTGGTGTGATGGTGCAGGTGTGTGTGTGTGCGTGTGTGTTTCTGAGAATCAGGAACTAGACCGATAGACTACTCCTTTAGGACCACCCTGCTCAGCCAAGTGTCAAACACACACACATGCACTGAAACTGCCATCCCAGAGGAGAGAAGCGTTGGTGGGTTAAGAGACCAGGTCCCCTTGAACAGGAAGGAAGGAAGCAAGGCCTAACGCCACTGTGAACACACACACACACACACACACACACACACACACATCAGATGACTTCACAAGCTTGAATGCGCATGTAGTGTATGAACCAAAGCACACAAATTCAAGCTGGTGTTCCTGCGCACAGTCACACACATTTTGCCTCCACGCACACACACGCAGCGGTACTCTCAGCAGCAAGTCAAATAAACAGTTTGAGCAGGGCGGTCAGGTACTGCATGGTTTAACAGGGCCAAAGTGTTTTAAAGAGGCTGCTGAAAGGTGCTTAATATGGAATGGCCTTTTTTTCCCTGTTGGAATAAATCACTCTTTGTAGTCCTCAGCTCACAAAACCACCAAGGTAAAAGCATGCTCCACAATAAAGTACAGAAAATTAGACCCGGTGCAGTCAGCTGTCCATACAGCTGAAGATTAGATTTAATTAGTCTAACAGATTTTGCATAGTTAAATTAACAGATTTTATGCATTTTTTATTATTACACCTTTTTGACTGAGCTGAGTCTTTTAAGTATAAATTGTGATCAAGACACAGCCGACATGTTACCTCACGACCGCACATATTGGAGCAATATAGTACATTCAGAACATTGCTTTTATGCACAAACAGAGCTTGCCGTACACTTAACGGACTCCCCCAAGTGTGCTCATAAATGACAATGAAAGAAAGATTGGTGTGTTTTCTAGCAGCAGCAGCACAAACTTAATTCAAGTGGACAAGCAAGCACGGAAAATAGAAGGTAATCAAACGGAGAGCCTATATTTTTGAACATCTTGTGAAAGGTGTTCAAATGTAAAACACCCTAAATAAAATTAATTTCTGAAAGTGGACCAGTGGTTTCTGTATAGGCTCACGTAAACACAACTACTTAATGAATGCATAGAATCTTGCCTTAAGTCATGAGGATAAAACAACTGCATTGAGTGGTAAATGCCACATCATTTAAGTGGTGTGTCACATGGCAACTTCATTTTAAACACCAATGACTCGTGATTTTGCTTGGACTTTGTGACTTGGAAGACCTCAAATCTTCCATAGTTATAAAGACTTGCAGAAAGATCATTTGTTTTTATGTCAATGGAGGTTGAGTCATTTTTGTGCAAGCAAGGAGGACAGTCGCATTTTACAGTGAGGAAAGACATATGATTTGTCTGGGACTTCAAACACAAAGTAAACAAAGGAGCAGACAAGTCTGTCCTTTCTCCTCGCCTCTGAGAATTGCCTTATCAGTAAACCACACCACACCCTGTCTGCTGTACACTGTGCCATGGTGACCAACACACACTGACATACATGACCATGATGACCCCAGTGTTAACCCTATACCCTCCAGGTCGTCTATGTTGTACTATGGCTTAGTGGAACACTTTTTTCTTTACAAATGACAATAAAATATCTATTTAATAGGCAGAAAAATGTACTGAGAAGAAAAGTGACAGGATAAATTTGAATTTATGGAATCAAAGTCTTTCTAGCTAGGCAGAAATATAGAAACAAAAAGAGAGAAATCTTATGGTTTATGGCAACACCCATCCATCAGCGATATGCAGGATAGCTGGGCTTATTTGTAGAACAAAGATGAACATGTTTCAATCATTTTCAAGCCACTTGCCACAAGAGATGACAGTATACTGCAGTTTGTCCAATATCAATGTTCAGTAGTACTGTTTGGACAAAGATGGCCAGTAGGTTATGTTTATGTTATTTTTTTGCTTCTATTGCAAACAAGACCAAGCTGGCTCTGTGAGGCTAAAGCACAGCAGTGCTTAAAGCTAAATGCAGATATTATCATGTAAACATGCTCGCCATGACAATGTTAGCATGTTAATGCAAGTATAATGTTTACCATTCCGCCCTCTTAGTTTAGTATGTTGGCATGCTGACATTTGCAAACTAGCACAACGTACAGCTAAGGTTAACGGGAAGGTCAGTAGTTTTGCAAGTATAAAGTATAGTACTACCAATCACACCAATACGCTGACTGAGTATTTGAACAATCCTCTGAAAACCATGAATTTGGGCCAATGCATTACATAGATGTTGAAATATCACTGATTAAGTGGAATCTTTGACCTGCTGAAGGCCGAATCAGGGACTTGGAATATCTGTAGCCAGTTGCATTGCAATCCATCCAATTATTGTCAAGACATTGTTTCCGTCTGAACCACAAATGTCAATCTCATAGCGGCTCTTGAAGTGATGTCAGTTAAACAAAGTCCATAGGATTCATTCTCCGAGGACACATTAATGTCTGAACAAAATTCACTGGTATTCTGTTTAATAGTTGTTGAGATATTTCAGTGTGGACCAAGTTGTTGGACTGGCAGACTAACATTGATGTCTCCACAGCTATGCCAATAGCATGGCTAAAACCAATAATTAAGATAACAACATGGATTCTGTGTTTCCATGAGGAAACCTGAATCATTATGGAACCTAAAACTCTTCAGAATAAACAGATGAAATGGTTATAGATACTTGAGCACCTTGCTAAGGCAGAGTGAGACTATTTTCACTGCTAGTTTTTTACACATTTATGCAATATCCTCCCACACCACACGGCAATGATTTGTGTAGTCAGACATCTAATGAAAGAGGTCGACTCGACCAGACTGTCAACACTTATGGTGAGTTTCTCAAATACATTTTTTCAGACAACCTTGCATCTATATTGATCAGTTTTCAATGTTATTTTTGATTTCACGTGTTCATTTGGAAGGGACTTTTGGGACTTGCAGCCAGAAAAATTAGTGTGACATTGGCTTGATTTAGATGTGCTCTAAAATGCAACGGGTTTGTCCTTGGCCCATGCTACACTCTTTCTGCAACTTTCATTAAATTAGTCTAGTTTTACCAAAATCCTGCTGACAGACAAACTGAAACAAACAATGTGAATTCTTTGGCATAGATAACAAGATTGGAACAGGTCAAACATAAGTTACAGTTACAGCTGGTTAATTTCACTCCAAACTTTTATCAAAACTGACACTTTTGTTGTGATTGAAATGCTTGACTGACTTTCAGTGCTATAGGCCAAGTGGTCTTTAAACTGGGTTAATTGAATGGTTTCCAGGGGGCCTTAAGGAGCTTCCAGACAGTCCCCAGTTAAATGACAAGTTGTTTAATTTCACAATGAATTAATTCATTAGAAATGTATTCCAGCTAGAGATTTGTTGTAATCACAGATGTCCTTCGCATCACTTTCATCTCCCTCTGTAAACAGTCAACACTAATATCACAATATCTCAGTCAATGTGGATGTGGTTGCTGTAATCATACTTGTGTTTTCCACTCAAGGATTGTTGGCATTGTGGATTTTCACAATCCTCTAGACTGCAGTCCACTTCTCTTTTATTCTGAGAAGTTATGGATATGTTTTAAGGTAAGTGCAAACATCACCATGGTGACATGCAAAAAAAACATACTGATGTTTAGCAAGTGTGATTTGTATAGTATTCAGCATTTTAGGTTAGCATGTACACAAGTTAAAATCTGATAGCTAGCACTAAACATAAAGTAAAGCAGACACTGATGGGGTTGTCATTAGTTTTGCAATCAAAGCAAAGTATCATATAAGTTACACTTGGATCTGATGGCGCAAGATGAAAAGTTAAGAGATCACCAAAGTTATCATCATTCTTCCTGAGGAGAATATGAATTTTTGTACTTGATTTAATGGGAATTTCACTCAAAACCACAAACGTCGACCTAATGGTGGCATTACAAGTCTAAGAAATAATGGAAAGTCACCCACTGGGGAGCATGAACATCCATGCAAATGCAAAGGTCCAAATACTTGAGTGCTTAACAACTGACCAACCATCCATAGAACCTGTCTCTTATAGAACAAAACTGAATTTAAGCTTCATGTCAGAACTATAGTAGGCCGTATATAAGATGTCGATGTAGTCACTGTGATTTCACTTATTGGTTTGTGGACTACTGTTGGGAAGGTTGGTATTTTGGCCATTGCTGTCTTGCTGGCCATTAGAAGGAATGTGGCTTTAAGGCACTCCTGCATTGGCTTTATTTTTTAGACACGTAGATAACCTGTTGGTCAGAACATAACATCAGATATGACAATAACAGCTCATTCTTCTTGTCTGGTAGGTTTAAGTGGTTCACTAACAGACATGCTGCCTTTCACCTTTTCTGACACACACATACACACACACAGACACGCATGAACACACATACCGTCTTTTAAGGTTCTGGTGGTCCCTTCTATTGTTGGCAGAACCAGCAGGGGTCTGGTCATTGTGTTTAGAGAAGGGGGTGGGAGCTGGCGGCAGTGGTGGTGGTGGTGAGGTCTGTCTGATTAGGAATTGATTCAGTCTGGGACTGAGACAGAGGTGGAAGGTCGTAGACCTGACGGTGACCCCTCCCTGCCGAGAGAGTGAATGTGTGTGTACAGATTTTATATAATTATTTATACATATTTGATGGTAGATAATATCTACTTTTTGTAATATTTGTAGCAATTCTTCTTCTTCTTCTTGATGTATATAATTTTGTTTGTGTTAGTGTGTGTGTGCATGTGTTGGTCCCGTGATGAAGAGTGTCTCATTTGGCCCAGGAGGAGGCACAGGAGGAGATGCAGGGTCACTCCAAAGGGAGAGAGGAGATCGATTGAGGAAGGTTATCCCCCACCGCCACCGCCACCATGCCCATCACCTGCTACACACACCCAGATAACACACACATGAACAAATCCACATTCAGCATATGCTCCAGCACCCCAAAACAATTTGATTTCACACAGAAACTTTTAATATAGATCATTGCAGAAACTTTTGACTCCTAATAGATGAAAAAAAATCCCCCAAAAACGCACAGATACTCACACAAAGAGTCAGTGTCCACTCTGTTTACTGCACTATTTCTGGCAATACCTCAGGTTCCTCTGCATTGACACGTGATAGACAGGCACATTAACAAGTAAATGAATACAAAAGAGATGTAGGCACACAGTGAAGGACAAACACAGGGCAAGATGACCTCAGCGTACACACATATGCAACGCACACACAAACACAAACACACTCCAATCTAAATTACGGGTGCAAATTGGGTGAAGGGGGAGACGCAGGAGGGGGTTGGAGGCGGCTGAAATGGAAGAGCCGGACTGATCAATACTGCTGGAGATTTTCCTCTCTCCACTCGCCTCTCAATTGTCATGCTCCCTCCAAGCAATTAAAGGCTCTCTGTCTCTCCTGCTCACTCTCCCCCACATTCTCCTCTTCTTCCTTCTTTCTTTCACCTCATCCCCCTTTTTTCTGGAGCGCCGTGTCTCTCCCTGTCACTTCTCCTCAGTTTCTGTCTCAGCGACTCTCAGTATCACTATTCCACAGCAGTATACAGACACGTCTCTAATGTGCATTGCATTGCGCTAACAAGAGTTTGCACTGTAAAATAAAGGAGTTTCAGAACTGTTTTAACCCTTTCAAACCAAGAGTGACATCATTTTTCTTGGGCTGTTTTCAGACGCTCTTAACAGGTATTTAAACTTTTGAATTCTGAGCAAATTGTTGTGATTTCTTTCAAAAACATGGGAAAAAAAGAAGTTATTTAGGAACTTGGTAATGTTACACAAATTCCAAGAAATTTGTAGATTTACTTTTTTTTAAGAAGGAAAAAAGATAGGGAAAAACTATAATTCTAATTCTAACTATAATTCTAACTACATACTTAAAATTTTTACAGAATTATCAAGCACTTTTCATAGTCTTTTTTTGCCTTTTTTAACTTTCTTTTTCTTTTTGTTTTGTTTGCTTGTTTTTGTGTTTTTAAACTAATTTTCAGGTAATTTTCTTGTACTTTTTACTTATTTTTTGCTCATTTAAGGCTTTAAGGCTTTCTTTGCTTGCTCATTGCCTTTTTGACAGAAATCAAGCCCAATTTGCTCAAATTTAGGATTAATTTAGGATTTCCTTGCTTTAGATAAATTCATTAAAGGGTATTTTTATGCTGGTAAAAGGGGTGCATGTTGTGCATCAACACCACATGTTTTGCGCCTAAGTAGGTTACAAAATGCCTGAAAAAAAAGTGTTTGCAAATCCTGACCCGGCCCTCAGTGCTACTGTATTTACCCAACACCTGCACTTAACAGCAGCTATAAATTAAAATAAAACCATGACCGGGCAATGTGACCAGCTCATGAAAAATTGTTCCTTGACGGAGCATTCTGCAGGACACAAGAGATGCATACAGCTTTTAGAAGAAGAGTATTTTCATTCGAATCCAGATAGATTAAAAGGTTCAGTAGGATCAAAAGAACCTAGTTTGTAAGACGTACCATCTGATCCTCAAACTGTTTCTAACTATTCCCAAAGGTCACTTAACCCTTTGAAACCTGGAGCGACATCACTTTACTTGTGCGGCTTTCAGATGCCTTTTGCAAGTTTTTAAATCTTTGCAACTTGAGTCTCATGTTTTCACGAGAAATTGTACCACTTTACTCTCTGTTCAGTTAGCAACTCGTGAGATTTCTCTCTTTTTTTTGCAAATTGCAAGACATTCAGATTTATTTTTTTATTTTTTATGAAAGCTGGGGGAAGGTTTTCTAACTATATTTATAATTATATAATATAATTATATAATATTATTGTTTAAAACAAAATTTTCATATCTTTTTTTGTTTGTTTTTTTAACAATTTTAAATGAATTTGCAGGTAATGTACTTGTCTTAACAATTTTTTTGCTTATTTTTAGGTCATTTCTGTTTTTTTATTGCTCATTGCCTTTCCCCATGTTTTTGAAATAAGTCAGGTCTATTTGCTCAGGTTTTTAAGGGTTAAAGATGGTGTGAAAAACCTTGGCCTCCACCCAACCTGCACCACACTTCCTCGTGTGTGATTATAGTTTCAACCCAAAACCTTATTTAAATGGGAATAACTCTGCATATAATCTGAATATGTCTCACCAAATGCTTCATAGGGTTTGACTAAGTTGCACACTAGAAAAGTGTGAGAAATACATGTGAGATTAAACAATGACGAGAGAGACAGAGACCTCCATTCATCTGACCAATGGCTGGGTGAGAATGTTGCTCCCTGTTTTGGAAAGCTCCAAAAATTGGCAGCCACCCCTGCTCACCCGAAGGATCCAGGGTTAGTCTGACAAGCACTTTTTTGTTTTTAACTGGAATAATTATTGGAGAAGAAGATAAAGTAACAACTTCTTTTTTATTTGTTGGGACTTTGCTTTATTGAGAGACATGAGAAAGATATAAAAGGGAAGAGAGAGAGAGGAGTACTTTAGCAAATGGCCCTGAGCTGGACTCAAACTCAGGCCGCGACGGTAGACTCAGCCTTAAACGGGAACACAGCCTTAATTAAGAATTACAATATGTTAATTCCACGACCGAGAAAAGTTCAATCAGTATATGTGAACTTAAGCTACTTTATCCCAAAGCCAGAAGCCAGAGAAGTAAGTCTAAAACCTGTGATCAAATGAAGTGTGGAGCTGCTCCATAGACAAAGAATGGGAGGCTGATTAAGTGGACCCACAGAATGTTTGCTTTATTTTTAATACACAAATTACCTTTTCCTGTTGTAGTGTTGTCATTTATAAAACAAAAAAAGGTTACCATATACTCAGAGCATTCCCCTGAGTTCTCTCAGTGTATTCTAGATCAGTGGTTCCCAACTGGTGGGTCACGGTCCAAAACAGGGTTACAGGTCCACTCTGAATTGACCACAAGTGACTCGTGAACGTGTCAAGTTTGTAAAAAATCACACTTTATTTTGAACTACAATGAATTTCTGCCATAGAGCTTTTTTTATTATTATTATTTTTCCTGGGTTTTTTTGTAGTTTTGTTTTTTTTTATTTAATTGTGTTCTAAGCCAATGTGTTGTTTACATTTTGTGACATAAAATTGAATATGTAGTTTTTAATCATATTTGTAGACCTTGAACTAATGACTAAGGAGAAATCTGGACCCCACTGCTAAACCAGCTGGACCCACTGCTCTACAGCATATTTCACTGTTCATTGTGTATGGAGCAGCTCCAGACTTTTCACCCCATGACACCACAAGTTTGAGATCAATGCTGCATTCATGTGATATCAGAGAGTCATAGTTTCCAAGTGGGGAAGTCGTTCTTCCAACTTTGCTGTGTTCATGTGCTTTGAGGTCATAAATTTGGAACAACATGGAAGCTTCAAAGAAGATGGGTTGCAGTTTGTTGGTTGAGTTTGATAGCTGCTTACAGTTTATTCATGACAATGAACAGCAAAGGAAACAGGTAAGGTGAGCTGTGATTTCAAAGATATGTATTTTAAACCACTAAAACATATCTTAAAAATCCTGACTTTTTATCAGGGTTTATGCTTGAAACATTACATTTCTAAATAATCTAGACAGCAGTTAACATTAATACAATATTACACTTAACATTTGATCAAAAAATGATATTTGATACGGGAATCAATAAAAAAGTTTCTCACCATGGACCAAACATTGACTTTTGCCTGCATATGGATTTATGGCATGAAGCTGGCATCTCTTGTTATAAAATTATCTCTGAGTTTCCAAGTTGTTTTTCCAACATTCAAGTGAATTTTTCCAATTATTCTTACATCACATGAATGCAGCATAAGTGCTCTAATTTTTGGATATGGGAATAAGTTGCCCATGTTAAGTAAGATTATTGAACTGTAGGAATAACCCGTATGAATGAATTATAATTAGGCATAGATCCCTTTTAAGAAATTGTGCAGAAAATGTAAGATGTCTCATTTCACGTTTTTATGCTGTTGTTGAATATGTGCATTACTATGTGATGGCAAACTGAACTTTTAAACATATATAGGTTTTATTTTATAGCCTGCAAGTCTGCAGACATCAATTTTGAAGTTTGCTAAGTGGACTTTGATCACAGCAAATGAAAAAACTTATTTTAAATGCAGTTTAGGTAAATAACATTCATTATTAAGGGGCAGGGTTAAGCAACATTAAAAATCTGGGAAAAATATTATGGGACTGTTTACACAAGGCCTCATGTGACTTGTGGATTTCCTCTATGTCCACCAGATTCAGAGTTTTCACAGTCTGTGTGACGGTCCCTTTTTTACCATGAGCCTCACACACACACCGAGCTGTAGTTGTTCTTTGATCAGCTGCTCCGCGAGTTACCCACGTATCCATTTGAGCCCGACTAAAGTGCTCTGTGCACGGAGTGAGAGGGAAACGTGTGAAACCTTGTGAGTGTGTGTAAGTGTGTCAAAGAACAAGACAATTACACTGGATTTTGGTCCCCATTTGCACCTGCTCAAGACTTGTGTGTACATATGTTCGGAAATCCATGCTCCAATTATATATTCTGTGTGTGCGTGTGTGTGTGTGTGTGTGTGTGTGTGTGTGTGTGTGTGTGTGTGTGTGTGTGTGCCTCCTCCATCTGTTTGTGACCTTGCTCTGAAACAAGAGATGCTACCCATCAGGTGTGTACTTGAGACACACACACACATTTCCACGCAAACACCCACATGCTCTCACCCACGCATACACACACACACACAGCGGGTGGCCACAAACAGAAGCATACAGATGCTGGGTCAGGCTGTACACAGCAGGTCAGTGTTGTCTTTGTGTAACTCAGCATGGTACCAACATAGATTAGCAGCAGTGTGTTGAGGTAACACTTTGTTAAAGAGCTGCAACAGTAGCATTGTAATTACTCATTGACCCTAACACCCACAGACACACGAATCAAAGCCAAAGGACACATTAGTTTAGGACGGAAATAAACATGTTTGGCAAAAATAACAGTCTTTTTTTATTGTCTCCACCTGCAGAAACCCTGTTTACTTTGTATTTTGAGCTACATTTTGTTTTGAATAAAGCTGATTCTGCGTGAATTGAAGATCTATCTCTTGGTATATGGAAATGCATGCCAAAAAAGAATTTTTGTTTTTATGTTTTTATGTATCAAAGTCCTTTGCTTTTCTCTCCATATCTTTATGGTTGTTTACATCTCATGCACTGTTTGTATGTTTTCCTTTAAAAAATGAAGGCGCCAATTTTTTTACATAGCACATGTTATGATGAGCCAGTAATTCAAGCATAACCGATGTATTTTGGGCAGCTGCAATCATTTGATCAGTGCACTGATGGGAGTAAAGAAGGAAGCATTCCTAAGTAGTCTTAGAAGCAAGTTTGAGGACAGAACTTAGATGGGAGGGGCAGTGGATGGGTTCCACAAACAATGGTTTTTGGCGCATTTTTTTATGTTTTTGGGGTTTTTTGTTACACCTTACCATGTGCCTCCTTCCCCTAATCCTACCCATCCACACCAACATGTGCATTTGTTGACACTCTGGCGTTAG
This sequence comes from Plectropomus leopardus, assembly GCF_026936395.1. Lineage (NCBI taxonomy): Eukaryota > Metazoa > Chordata > Actinopteri > Perciformes > Serranidae > Plectropomus > Plectropomus leopardus. The sequence goes on along the minus strand of NC_142188.1, from coordinate 30,435,814 downwards.
TTGCCATGTGCTTTTCTTGTCTAAACATAACCATGTGCCGAGTCATCCCACTATGTGCATTTGTTGACAATACTATAGTGGCATCCTGAAACGTAAGCAGCAGACATACAAGGATACTATAAATGTAATATGTAGACGTGGAAGTCAGCTGCAAAGTAACAATATGTGATGAGTTGGGATGAGAACTTGTTGAAAATTCAGAGTATAAGTTGTCTGGACATGATCAGACAGGAGCTAGCAGCTAGCAATGCTAACTCCATAAAAATCAACAGAGCAACAACGCTGTCTTGATATCTGTGGTGACAGCTGTATGATCAGAGTGCAAAGTGGAGGTGAAGATCTAGCCAGTGGGCTACAAACATACAAGCACACCAACTGTTTTACTACAACAAACCACAAAGATGTTCAAATGACTCCATTGTATATTTAAATAGCAAATAGTGGTTTGCTGCTTGGCTATATTAATGCTCTGAATGTTGCATATAGAATCTTTAAAGTCAGTTTTGAGACAATAAATCAACTGTATGATCTGATTAAATCCCACTCAAATTTATACATATTACTACTGCACTTGGATATCTGTAACATTACAGAGGTTAAAGAAAGCAGTTTCACTGTATCTTTGAAGTAGCAATCGTGCTACTGACAGCAGTAGTATTAGTAGAAACAGTATTGCAGTAGTTATGACAGTGGTAACAATTTTAAAAACAGCACTGTCTGAGGTATTTTTAATAATACTAGTATCAGAAATAATGTAAAAGTGTTGTTGTTTTTGTTGTTGCTGGGGTTGGTGGTGGATTGAGGTGTCTCTCCATTCTTTATCCCAGTAGAGGAGCTCACTCAGGCTCCCTTAGGTGTTCAGGGTGGGGGCGCAATGTCACTAAGAGAGAGAGAATTGCACTGTGGTACTCTGAGTGTGACGCTTCGCCTTCACAGACAAATCGATTAGAGACAGTTCAGCACCGTGGCTGCTTGAGGCGTTTCACATAGAGGAAAGAAAGAGAAGGGGGAGAGACGGAGGGAGGGACGGAGGGTGCGGAAGCTGGCCCTCCCCCAGCTCATTTTAAGGAAAGAGAGTCCTGCCAAAAGCATGCAGACTGAACACATAGACACTTGGATGGTGATGCATTGTCTATTGTTTTGGCTCCAAATGAACACTCCTTTTGATGCGACATGACATGGTGACATCAGCGTTCTGCTCAAAAAGTGATATATTGCTCACTTATGAAAAACGGTACTCAGTGTTGCTAAGAATTCCTATAGTGAAGAGGTTTGGGAACCCAGATTTGTGTTTACACTGTTATGACATTTAATGCATCTGAAAAGCTGACATTTTAAGTTCATTCTTGAACTTTAACACATGTTGAAAAAAGATCTTGTGTCACTAAATCTATCTAGTAGCTGTTCTGAAACTTTCAATTATAGCATATAATCTTCGAATGTGCTATTTCATTAACATCTGGGAAAAAATATCCTAATTGAAAGCACCAGAACTAAACAGACCTTGTCGTTGCATTGCTTTAGTGGGCAATAATGAACGTTCTGTCTCAGCTTTTTAACATGGACAAGAATCCCTTAAAGTGCTCAGAAAAGTGATAGTTCGGACATCCACGATAGCATGAAACTGGGCAAACTCCATCTGTTCAAGAAAATTGTTTGACACAGTCAAAAGCTTCAGAACTGCTCCTTCATGGATCTTCTCTTAAGACTGTTTTCCCAGCTACTGTTGACAGAAGTCCTTCACTTGCTCAGAGAAACAGACAAATAAGCATCAGGAAACTATGATTGAAATGTGGTGGAACGCTCCAGATCTTTGGTCTAATTTTGGATAAAGTCATTTTTTGACCACCTTTGAGTGCCAGGCATCACCAGTGCAAACATAGAGTCTAACTCCTTTCATCCTACCACAGTCTGATTTGAGATGCTACTATGGAGCCAGATTATCTGCAAAGGGTGTAGGTACAACAGTTTCTGATCTACTTTTGCTGGTCTACCCCTCGGTGGGCTCGGTCCGGCTTGTCTGGCTGCGGGTTGGAATATGCCATGGACAGTAATCTTCTCAAGTTCTGCAGCACTCAATCCACTGCCTAAACTACATTTTCTGATGTTGATGAATGCATTTCTGCCATAGGTCAGGTGATATATATTAACAAGGGGCCAAAAGACAACAAAATAAAACAAAAATGTAGTGAAGCAAAGAAGCTCAGGACTTTCACCTGGGAGCCTGCTGTTTGCATCCCATATGAAACCAAAAGTTACCTATATCCATACTGTATGTTATGTTTATTTATTCTGACAAGAATATGAATGCATATTGAGCAGAATCTGTACATGTTCTTTGAAAACAGAGGTGTATTTTAAAAAGACACAATGCATGTAACAAGCATAAATTGACATGCTGCCCCTGTGCATCCAAAGCTGACGTAGGAAGGATACCTAACACATCACATGTTGATGCCAGGGCTGCTGACCAAGCATCAATATTTGACAAGTTGGGAGTGAAAATGTGTTGATGATTCACTGCATAGTATGAGAAAAAAATGAATCCAATCTCTTTACTAATCTACTAAGAATAGACTGTTAATGCTACTGCTTTCAGGAGGATAACAAATGAAAATGTTTTAATGAACTTTGTTGACCCTCTGCTCTCCTGCTGTAACATCTGTGCACTATAATGGTCCCCTTTTAAGACTTGCTGCCTGCAGAGTTTCTCCAGGCTTTGGCTGCTTGGTGGTACCTTGATTACACTGGGGTGATGAAAAAATTTCAGAGGCAATATCTCATGATGTAGGTACAAAGAACCAAAAGGCTGCGAGGAGTAAGCCAGTGTTTTGGGTGAACTGACCCTTTAGTAAAACTTTTTTAAGTCAAGTGCTGCATTTAATTTTGACATTCTGAAATTGTTATGGATTAATTCACTGAAAACACACTCACTCACTATCTTGCCATTCACACACACACACACACGCACACACATACACACACACACACACACACACACACCCCTTTGCCCCGTCTGGGCTGAAAGGTCAGTGTGTGTCTGGGAAAGCCGTATTGGGATCCCCTTAACTCATTAAAGGTCACTTGTATTCAGACCAGACACACACTCAGACACATGTATAGACACTACCTACACTTCCATACACACATTCAAACACGGTCGCTCAGCAGATTCAGGGCCTGCTTTTGAAATGAAAAATGGCCTTGTGGTCCCATGTGTAAATTAAAGGACAACATACTTTCAAATGAACCTGTCAACGTAGTCTATAATAAGCCTGAATTCAGACAGTCGTGGTGAAGGATATTAGTACATGATGTTGGTATCGTTTACATACACTGAAGTGCTGATGAATGGATGTGGATGTTGCTAAGGTTAGCTTGTCCTTAAACAAAGTCAGCTCATTTCAAATCAGCGTTATTGACATGACAGGTGAGAAACTTCTGTTGCCAAGGTGATACACAGTACATATAGTATCAGTTAATGTACAACAGTAGTGACAGTGGCAGATGGCTTAGTAATTAAGCTGAAAATCAAACAGCACTGTTAGCGGTAGTAGTATGATAAGCAACTCTCCTTTCAATTAGTTCTAATTTCTGTTGTTTTTTTTAGATAAATGTAGAGACAGGTTAAGTAACGTAACTTTCTCAAAAGAAATACTTTACCTGCAAAATGGCCATTTTTATATCAATTACTAAGCACGTTAACCTGAATTCATAAAGAAAACTTCATTTCTCTTGCATGTCTCACAGAGGAAAAAGTTAATCCAAAAAAGGTGAACACTATTCATAAATTTAAGTAAGAGGTGGTCTACATTCGCCAACATTTTCACATGCATACTCAGGGCACGCCACTTATAGATGACCGTGTTTTGGAAGTACCGACCATATGACTGGATAAATGAGACTTGGATTATATTGAAGGAGACAAGAGATGTGTGAGACTTTGTATGTTTACAAGTGATGTTTAATAGTCTAAGGTATAGATGGTGTATAGTCTTTCTGTTGGACCCTGTTTACTTCAATTCATGAATAATAAAGTTTTCTTCATGAGCTCAAGGTAACACTTGAGGAGTAATCGATATACAACTGGTCATTTAACACGTGAAGTATTCTTTTGAAATCGCCAACATGTATTACATGTAACAATGTAAAATGGTTATAAAATTCTTAACATGAAGTCATAGATGCTAAATGTAGTCCAGTGTTGTAATGCTTTGGTCTCCTTCTTGCAAAGATTCCTTGATTTAGCTGATTGCAGACCAGAGGCCAGAGCTGTGTTAGTTGATTATGGTAATGACAGAACATGTTACAAGGGACCAGATCTGAGTTAAGAGAAGGAGCTGTGGTTATCCAAAAACTGACCCCAGTTTAGTAAAACAATAGAGTAGAGATCTGTTCTCGCTAGACTTTCATTCTTTCTTTCTATTCATCCATTACTCCTCATCTGTCTGCCGCAGGAACTGAATTGGCATGTTGACCAAATTATCAAATGTATCAAGAAGTGATAAAAGCACTGACTCCAACTCATCCATATCACCTCAGTGGATTATTGATATTTTTATTTGTGTCGATTCACACAATAGCATTAACAATGTGTGATATGGTCATTTGAACAAACAGCCCTGTTTCATTGGACAACATGAAATGGACATGAAGTCTTAATGCATTTAGTGGTGACAGTCACAAAATGTGTTAAAATTTCATACTAGACACAGGAAAACATACCAATGCAAAGTGATGTAGGATCTCTGTCATGGTGGACTCATAAATTAAGGGTGTGAAAGTCCACATAGGGTGGGCTGGTCAAACAAATATGGACTTTCAACCAGGAGACTGCTATATGCGCTCTGTGTGAAACCAAAAGTCAATATGGTTGCGTGACTTTACGGACCTAATGCAACTATGCAAAGCACTTTACTTTGGTTCTTTATATAACTACTCAAAGTACATAAGATTACATCACTAATGTCCTGTGCTTAGCTAACATTAACCAAGTATTTTTTTTCTCTCTTAACCTAACCAAGTGTTTTCTTTTTTCCTAAACCTAACCAATCTTTGACTGTTTAACAGCTAAAGTGCAACTGTTTATAGTAGACTTTGCAATGGCATTGTTTTCATGTCGTCAGCATGTAATTTTAAAACTTTTTGTGCCTATCAGTGTGTCATGCAATGTTAAGAGGGTGTGTCCATGTAATGAATTTCTGTGAGACTGCACAACATTCATTCTTTTTAAGGTCTTAAAAACTGATGTACACATTTGCAATCCCCCCTACAACACACACACAACACCACACACTTTTTGAATTGCTGAATAACCAGAGGTCTGGAAATTCCAATAATTCACACATCAAAAACAAATTTAAAAGGTTTATCTCTTTGATTTGATGCTTCACATTGTATAAACCTTACTGTTGTCTGCCAATGCTGAACAAACGCTTGCTAGTTTGTCTCTGAGAGTTTCTCCAGGGTAGTCTTTTAAAGGAAATAAGACAAAAAAAATTGTCAAGTCAAACTTATTCAAAAGGTTTTCATGATCCAAAAGTCATAAGTCAGGACTCTCTATCTTTAAAAGTCAGATACAAGAACAACAAAAAATTAAAAGGTTTTGAATCTCAAACAGTGAGATGCAGATACAGTGCCATCCTCCTCAAATGATAGTAATACGCTTAATACTGAGATACAATAGATAGATGCATTGTTGCGGCTGTATCTGCTCCACAAACACATATAATTCCAGGTTGTTCTGACAGTTAACATCTCAAAGCAGACAGGCAGTGGCCCAACTGATAATCCATCTTTTATTTTTTTTTTCACCTTAAATCACTGTCACACACATACATGAGTACTCACACAGACCATCACACTGCACTGTCTGGGGATTATTCGAATAATTATGAATAATACATGAGTGTCTCCCCTCCCCCTGGCTCCCACCGCCGCCTCTTATTGGCTTTGGCACACCGCCACTCATTCACTACTGTCAGCCAGTCGGTCTGTCTGTCTATCTAGCTGTGGGACCTTGACACAGGACGCGCCTCCAACAATCAGCCCTCATTTTCCCCCATAAAAAGATCAGTGCAGGCCCATGACCACAGCAATCACATTAGCAAAGCCCTTTCTTATGGAAACGGGCCAAGTTTGGGGAGAAGGGTGAAATTTGGGAGAGCATTCAATCAGCAAAAGAGAAATATATTGTTCCTACACTTTGGGTTGAGTCGATATGGGTTTTCCAAGGGTGGTACAACATTAATGTTTTTGGTTTGTAGCTGCTGTTAGATAAGAGTTTGTGCCAAGATTATTCTCTTTATATGTAAGCTAGGCTGTGACTCATTTATTTATATGAATTAAGTTACTGGGTGGCTCGGTGGTGTGGTGGTTAGCAATGATGCCTCACAGCAAGAGGGTCCCCAGCTGGAACCCAGGTTGGGACAAAGTTCGGACCTTGGGGTACCCTTCTCTGCGGAGTTTGCATGTTCTCCCCATGTTTGCGTGGGTTCCCTCTGGGGGTGCGGGTTTCCTCCCACAGTCCAAAGACATGTATTTCAGGTTAATTGGTGACTCTAAATTGCCATAGGTGTGCAAGTGAGTATGACTGGTTGTGTGTCTATATGTGTCAGCCCTGCGATAGTCTGGCGACCTGTCCAGGGTGTACCTAACCTCTCGCAATGACAGCTGGGATAGGCTCCAGCCACCACGCGACCCTTACAAGGACAAGCAGTTACGGACAATGAATGAATGTGAGTTACTTGAGTAGCTCTCTGATTCTCATCCGAATGCTTGCCAGTTGTGCACATCAGCGACCTTTCATCTTCAACAATATATTTATTATGTAGCATAGAAATGGTGCAGTGTGATCCACATCCAGAGGTCCTTGATGACTATAAAAGTACAGTGGCGTGTCTTCTGAACAAAAAGCCCACAACACCTTTTCAATAGCACAAAGTGATGAGCTTAGGATGCTTCTGCCTCTCGGTACTCTATAGAGATATATGGCAGCCAGCAAGCTTTTTGCTTTTGATTTCTGTTTGACTTTCAACTGCATATATTAGCACCTGATGGTAGTGAAACACTCCATTGGTTTTCATGTTGATGTCAACTTTATCCTGGAATTTGTAACAAGCAGGGCTCCTGATATGGCTAAGATTGGTCAAAGACGATGGCTATGGCAAGTAAATTCTAATTAAGTTAGTGTGAAGATTAGAAAAACACCTTGCCAAGGCTAAGGAGAAAATGTTAACATCAATTGCATGCCTTGTCTAATGGGACATGAGCCCTGGCAAGTCTACCAACCCATATGACGACATAGGTCATATGTTCCTGCCTCTGTTACCTAAATTAGCCTACTGGTGGAAGACAGAATAGCTCCTATATGACCTTTAACAGTCACAGTTTTAAACAAGTGGGTTACATTGTGAAACGGTCTCAGTTGCACCAAAACTAAGTTGAGGCACCAAAACTCCTTGGTTACGTTTACAAAAAATATAATTGTTTGGCTTTAAATAAGTATGTTTGCTACCAGCACAACATGTATCTCACATGACATATGTCAACATGTTATGTTGTTAAAAATACTCAATTTTGATTTTTAGTTTCACATGGGACACAAACACAGGTCTCTTGGATGATAGTCTTGTGTCTGTTTGAGCCATCCACCTTCCCCAAGCAGACTTTACTGCTCTTCATGCTCTGTCTTCTGTCTTCCTTCTTTGCTTCTATTATAATTTCTACAGCCACTAGTGGTTGTAGCTTAGCAAAAAACATACAATGAAATCAGCCTATTTGGAAACATTCTGGAAGACAGTCCCACACTACATACTCATCTACCACCCCAAACTGTACACCCCTACTTTTAATCTCTTTACATAAAAAGGCATACTGCTTTGTGCATTGGCATTGGACATCAATCATGATCTTAATTCATAGGATACTGTGCTGGGCCTCAATATTTACAGTTCAGATTTACACTTCAGGTAGTATAAACAGAGCCCCTGACCACATAGGATCTCTTAGGATCATCCACCAATGTCCACTAGAGTCAGACCATCTGTGTGCAGACCAAAATGTATTGCTGCAAGGATTGTAGACGCCAATAAGCATGTGTCATATATTTGCAGCTATTATCCAGTTCTTTTTTGCTTCCCAAAGAAGCTCTAGACACTAGAAATATTTTATATTTTAATTTTCTAGTTTAATTTAACAGGGAATTAACATATGGATAAACAGACAACTTCTCTAGACAGATAAATTGTTTGACAATGTGCCATTTATCAAACTACTGTATTTTTTTTTATTTCATTCTTGACAACATTTTCCACTTTTTTAAAAATTTGGTTGTCTTTTCAAATTTGTCTCAGTTAACAACAGATAGTTTTAAGGAAACTCCACTGTTGTTTTTCATTGTTTGTCTTGATGCTGCCTCAAGACAAAAATGGAAAAGCAGATTTTAAATTGATAATCTCACTCGAAAACAAAATTTGGTGAAGCTGTGGTAAACAGATATTTACCAAACAAATGCCACTCCGAACTAAGTAACAAATGGGTTTCCATCATGATTTATTGCATGATTGCTTTTTTTAAATGCCATTTTTACCTCCCCAGGCTAAAGTTAAGCTTTCATATTTTTTAATAATGGGGTTAGAGTATCAAAATTTGCCATTTACATTCATATTTTGTTTAAATGTACTATAAACCCAACCATGGGCTATGACATTTGGATAAAATACTACTTTTTGATAAAGTGCTCATTTATTTTTTCCAACAGAAAGAGAGTTTGTGTGTCTGTGTCATCCCCTGCCCATGTTTCAAACAAGCAGGAGGGAGGAGGGCTTGGAGGGGAAATCAATAACTCCTCTGAGCATGTAGCCTGACATAACCTTGTCAGACCTGGGCAAGGGTACATTAGGACGCTGAGGGGAGGAAGGAAGGGAGTCCAGTGTAAAATGTAAATAAAAATACAATATACTGTATGCTTTTCAAAGGGGGAACCATTCATCTTTCATCTGACAGGGAAAAGATTCGCATAAAGATACTATTACCCATGGTAATGCGTTTATCAACTTGCATTTATATAACTCTTTTCCAGTCTTGGCCAAGGAAACCAAACAGGGTGCCACCTGCTCATCAGATAAACATCCAAACGCACTCGCACACCAATGGCACTGATGCCCCATAAACCCTGTAGGATCCTGTTGGAAAAAGGATTTATGCTTCCTTGGAAAAAAAAATGTCTCTTTGTCTTTCACCATCTGCCACTGCAAAAAAACGCATGAAGCTTTAGCTGTGGCTCATGCTAAAGATCAAATTCTTCCTGGTTTGAGTGGTGAAACGTGCAGCCACATTTCCCCGAGTCCACATACAAAATGTGATCAAGCCATGTATGTGTGTGTGTTGACCTGGTCTGTGTCCGAAACCCGGTCAGTCAAAGGAACCAAAAGGCATTGAACCCTGAGACCTATTAACTGATTATCGTTTGGACGTCACTGTACCTGGGCGTCCTCGTCGCGCACATACTGCACACACACATCGTGGTCAACGCACGCGCTGTCCAGTGACATGGCCCAACGGTGTGATGCCACACACATCACTGGCCCAGACAGTGCCACATTAGGGGATTTGGGCCAAAATGTTCACCGAGGTGAAAGGTAAGTTCAGGTCACCTTACCATGTGTGTGCGTCATGTTGTGTGTATGTAGGAGTGTTAGGGATATTACAGACCAGCTTGTAAACATGCATGCGGAGGCTTTAGAAGCCAAATCAGGTCAGTGGTGTGACCAAAGGACAGGCAACAGTCTGGTGTCTGAAACAAATACACCATCTTCTGTCTTTCTATGTAGAATTTTATTTGATTTTTTATACATTTTATTTTTTTAGATCTGAATCTTTACTTTAGGTGATCAGGAGTTATACACATAAAGGCAGTAAGCGAAAGCAGAAAAATCTCTTTTGGGAAATCACAGAAAAAATCAAGTCCATAAGTCGAAGTGGAGTTGCAAACAGTTGCAAAGGAAGTACAGAAAAACACAAAATGACAACAAAGAGACACAAAATGACTCATAGAGACATAAAAGATCGCAAAGAGATGTAAATGAACTACAAAGAGACTCAGAACAATTACAAAGAGACAGAATATGACCTCAAAGATACAAATCAACTGCAAAGAGACAAAACAACAAAAAGTGGGAAAAAAATGCTATCAGGCATAATGTGACCTCAAGGAGGACCAAAATTATTACAAAGAAACACAAAGTAACCACAAGAACACACAAAACCACAAAAAAGATGCTAACAACTACAAAGAAACACAAAACAACAACAAAAAAGCAGAAAAAACAGCACAAAGTCTGTGTGTTTTGCACCTTTGTAGAGGTGGTGGGGTCTTTTGTATGTCCAGGGGTCCATTGTCTCATAATCTGCCCATGGCTGCACAGAGATTAAAGAGTTTAAAGCTATTACTAATTTTCAACTCTTGTCCTTAGTTTTTTTTTTCTTTCTTTCTTTCTACCTACAGTATCTTATAAGAGGACATCATTATGCTGCAGGATCCATCTTGTGCGTTGACAGGACCATGTAAAATACATGGCGCTTGTCTTGGCTTAATGTATTGCTATGGAAGCAGAGCAGACCAGCCTAATGACCACACGGCTTCATTATCTCAAATATTAATGCAGTTTCCCTCCTTTGCCCCCCCCCCCAATGCACATTATAGAGCAGACCACTGTCATGGCTGCCGAGCTATGGGAAGAACAAGAATCAGGCCATTTACTGTACAACCAAGCAGATTTCTGCAAGTTTTATTTGGGGCAACAGAGTCATGCAGTACCTTGATAAAAACTGGATAAACTTAAGCCTTCAGGGGGTGATTAGCATAATCTAATAACCATCTAAATTGAAAATACATCCAAAGAGGGTTCATATATCAACATGTTCTCACCGAAGTTGAAACAGATCTACATATACGCGCTACATATCCTCTTGTGTCTGCTGTTGATGTTTCAGGATGCCACAACTGGCGCAGCGACATAAACAAAAGCACCTGGTTAGGGAGCGCCTGGTGGCTCAGTGGATAGAGTGGCACCCCATGTTCAGAGGCTGTGTCCTTGCTGCAGCGGCCGCAGGTTCGAGTCCGGCCTTGGCCCTTTGCTGCATGTCTCCCCCTCTCTCTCTACCCCTTTCACGCTCATACTGTCCTATTGATTAAAGACAATAAAAGCCCAAAGAAATAATCTTAAAAAAAAAACCAAACAAAAAAAAAACACCTGGTTAGGTTTAGGCAACAAAAGCATGTGATTATTTTTAGAAAAAAAACATCAGAGTTTGGCTCTCCATTTTTACGGGAAGAGAACAGTGGTCTCCCGAGTGAAAGTCTGGGGTTTGTTGGATCCATCCACCACTCTTCTACCTACCCTACAGGGACTTTCAAGCCACTTGTATTATATAGTTGCCAGCAGCGTTTCAAACTAATGCTGTCCAGCGGTGTATTATACTGCCGCAACAGGTGCCATCCAGCCGCGTTATGAACTGATGCCACCTACAGTATGTGTATCATGACAGTGCTATCCGGCTGATCTGCAGCCTATCATAACACCACATGAGGTTCCTTTAAGTCGTGTTATGAACTAATACTGCAGAAATATCATACTGGTGGTTTATAGCATTGTTGTCTGATGCCGCAATCACAGACAAAGCAGTATTTGATGACTCTGAAATGAGATAATACATTCTCATCCTAACTCGTCACATGTTGCTGCTTTGCAGTGGACTTCTGTGTCTATTTAACACATTTAACATATCCTTCTGCATTTATAGTTGCTGTTCTGGGATGGCAGTACCATGATCTCAACAAATGCACATGGTAGGATGAAGCTGCAATTGGTTGTGTCTAGACAGCACAAGCACATGGCCACACCATCAACAGAAGCAGATGCTGGCATGGATAATTAAGTTTAGGGGAAGGAGGAACATGGTAAAAAAAAAAACAAAAAACATCACATTAAGATGGGAAGCAAACACTAGACTCCTGCATGAAAGTCTGGGGCTTGTTGGACCCAACCACTGCCTACCCTATGAGTGCCCAAGTGCTCCTTATATCATGTCTTTACTGGCAGTGTTTCAACCTGATGCTCCAAACGTGGCAGGTTCTGTCCAGCTGGCCACTGGCACATAATAACACTGCGACAGGTTCTGTCCAGTCACATACTCACATGATGCTGTTCAGTGATATTTCATGCAGGCACGAAAAGGTGCCTTTTGGCATTGTGAACTTGCGCCAAAAGCACTGTCAAAGTGGTGCTATTTTCTGATTTGGGAATTAGAGCAGAGTGGATATACTGCACTAACTATAATGTATTATTTATGATGCCATGTGTCATGGCTTTGATAGATATTCCTGCAGTTCTGACAGAAATCATACTAACATAAAGGTCTTACAGTCTGGTCTCTAGATGACAGTTCTTTCCTAGAAACTGCCAGAGAAATAATGAGGAAATGATGGACATGCAAAATAAAGCAGAGCCATTTTATTTCCCACTATGATGGTCTCAATTATGTTTCAAAGCCTTCTCCACACGGTTCCGATCAAAGTTCATCCACTCCTTATACTCCCTTTCTTTGCTCTTCATCTTCCATCAGTCTTTTCCTTCCCCATTTCCTCAAATTCTTTCTTTTGTAACTCTTCCACCTCCTCCATCTTCATCTTTATCATCTCAACCGTTGCTGCTTTTCCTGCTCCCTTGCTCCATCTTTCATTCCTCCCTTACACTGTCTAAGAATTTATCTTTTTTCTCTGCGTCTCTCACTCCCTAATCTTTAGCTCAGTATTCCTGCTTGGTTCTTCTTCCTCCTCCTTGACACTTCCTCTCCTTTTAACACACTTCTTCCTTATTCTTCTTTCGTCCTCCATGCTTCTTTCACACCTGTTTCCATCTTCTCCCTCTCCTCTTCCGCCTCCTTCCACTCCCCGTCTTTCTTCCCACTGCTCTCACACCTCCCGACCTTCTGACATATTTTTTTCCTCCTCATTTCCTCCCCTTCGCCCGAGAATCAATTTCTGCCCCAGGCATGGCCGACGCCCCCTTCGCTGCCACGCGCACACACACACACACACACACACACACACATCTTTTCACACTCCAGTGCAAATAAGAATATGAAACACGCAAACACACATTGTCATATGCACTCAAACACACACATACTCTTGCAAACACAAGCACACATACACACGCCCTCTATCCCCTCGGTGTGGTCAGGCGACTGGGGCTGACCTTTTCTCCGATTCCCGTTATTAGAGAAACTGACATTCAAACCTCCCCAGCCCTGAGGACACTGAGACCACTTCTGAACCACACATACACACATGCAAAAGCACAAATACACACACACAAACACACACACACACACACACACACACACACACACACAGGTCGTTCTGTGCTCTTTTTGGTTTCAACATCTCACTCTCCTATACCTCAAAATTCATACAGGAGACTTTGAATCCATGACAACTGGTTTGATGTGATTTAACCCTTTGAAACCTTTTCTTGTGCTGCTCTAAGACACTTTCACAAGTATTCAATCATGACCTTGGTGAGAAATATTCCAAATTGCAAGAAATTAGTGGATTTAGAAATTTAGGGGAATTTTTCAGGGGAAAAAAGAAAATCGCTAGTGAAAAACTTCACTAAAAATTATTTTAATTAATTATCCAAAATTATGTTCCCAAATTATTAGAATCTTAGCATTTTTTTCAGGTCATTTCCTTGTTTGTTTGTTTTTTACTTTCTTCTTTTTTCTTGTACCTTTTACTGATTTCTTGCTAATTTTTGGGTCATTTCTTCTTTCCTTTCTCATTGCCTTCTTCCCATGTTTTTAAAAGAAATCAAGCCAATCTGCATTGGTTCAAAAGGGTTAATTTAAACCAACAGAAAAAGATCAAGTGCATGAAAGGACGCAAGTTCAGCACAGGGGTTTTGACAATTGATACAGCAGACAAACACAGCAAAACATTTTCCCTCATAAAACCAAATCAACCAAAAAACATTTGGTTTTGAAAAAAAAGTTACTTTCCATTTTCATTTTTGCTGAGAACCATCAATGTAAAAACAAACACTGTATAAGATTCACCAATTTATCAACACTTTCAGCTCTAAATCATTGTCTCTGAAAATCAACAGTGGAAAGTGTTCTGTGTGCTCGAGTTGGAGGCTGTTTAGACTTCAGATGAAATCCTCCCCACATCGTAGATTATCCAGTATTGATGTGTTTTTACAGCAGCATTGTGATGATTTATACACTCTGTGCTGGCAACAAAAGGCAAAGCAAGAACAGTGCTTCGATTCAAAATGCATTATTATATTTTATTATAATAATACATGGTATATTAGTGGAGAGGTTTTTTTTTGAAGGATGACCCCACTGGTTTTACTCATCAAGGTCCGTTTTCTAGTCACAGGGAGCACAACTCAGCCTGTGAAAACAGTTGTATAATGTTGCCTGAAGCTCTGGAGGAGCTTTGTCAAGAAAATAATCTTGATAATGTCATCAGATGTGTCTCTGTTCAGCCCAGTGGCAAGGAGAAAATGTTGGCATTGTACGTTTCTGCAGTCAACAAATGTGTTACCTTTGCACACTTCGTAATTTATACATTACTTTAAAATGAGAATACATAGCATGCAAGCTAAATTTGTCATTGGGAGGTGAAGAGGATGGTTGATGAATTATCACCTGGATGCAATACCTGCTGAACTGCAGACCACTGTTCAAGACAAACAACAACAAAAAATATGGTGATTTAATGAGTCACTGCTGTGTTTCCAGCTGCTCTTTTGGCACCAAACATGGTGTTTTGTTGCAACCCATTACTGTTTTTCCAGTGACCTTTTAGGAACCAAACTTGGGTGTTTTGTCCTGTCCTGTCAGTTTTTCCAGCATCTTTTTAGGCATGCATGTCTTGTAGCAACTGGTGACTTTTTTCTGCTCTCTCCAAATGTAGCTGTTTTGTACTGACCTGTCACTGTTTTTCAAGAGACTTTTTAGGCACCAAACATGGTGTTTTGTAACATCCCATGACTGTTTTCCAGCGACTTTTTAGGAACCAAACTTGGGTGTTTTGCAGCAACCTGTCAGTTTTTCCAGTGTCTTTTTAGGCACCAAATATGCGTATGTTATAGCAGCCCGTCACTTTTTTCACTTGGCATTTTAAGCACCAAATATGGGTGTTTTGTTGCAACCCATTCAAGTTTTTCCAGTGACTTTTAAAGACCCAAACATAACCATTTTGTAGCAACCTGTCAATTTTTCCAGTGTCATTTTAGGACCCAGACACGGCTGTTTTGTAGTAACCTGTCAGTTTTTCCATCTGTTTTTTAGGCACCAAATGTGGGTGTTTCGTTTCGAACCTTCATTGTTCGTCCAGATTCTTTTAAGAAGCAAACCCGGGTGTTTTGTAGTGACCCGTCACTCTTTTCCAATAGCTTTTTAGGAACGGAATGTTGGTGGTTTGGTTCTTTGTTTTTAAGAACTAAATATGGATGTTTTTTAGCAAGCTGTTACTGTTTTTTCTGTATCATTTTTGGCACCAATCTTGGGTGTTTTGCAGTGACTTGTCACCAGTTTTCAAGTAGTGTTTTAGGCATCAAACATGGGTGTTTGTAGCAGCCCACTGCTGTATTTTAAGGCACCAAACATGGCTGGTTCATCCCTTCCCCTCATTGTTTTTTCAGTAGCTTTTTAGGCACTAAATGTTAGTGTTTTGCAGTTACCGGTCACTGTTTTCCCCACAGTGGTTGTTGTTTTTTTACAAAGACAGTGCTGCTTTTCCAGTGAGGATTGTTCCCCTGAACTGAGGATTTTAAACCAGAACATAGAACAATTTCTATCTGTCTCTTGTGAGTCTCTAAACTTTACAGAAGTGATAAAATAATTGCCTGGTGAACCCCTCTAAATGATTAAAGATCTGCACCTCAGTATGTGTGTTGTCAAAATTTTAAATGACAGTGATTTAAAAACAGGGGCAACACACTCCCCATTGTAGCCTAACATTTAGCTGCATAACAAATATGAAACTCATGTTCTCATGAGGATGCAACTTGCAGTTTTCTTTTGGAAAATATAATTAAGTTTTATTTCTATTGGTGGTTGTTTTCCCCTCTCTTGATTAAACACTGTAGGTCATGTTGCACCCACCAATTTATCATTACATTGTTGGTTTCTCTTGGTCTCCTGTTTTTAGCAAATAAAAACAAGCAGATTAAGGTCTGCCATAACCCTAAAATTTGTGTATTTAGGCAGTCAAAAAGCACAAATACAGTGATGGAATCAAGCACATACACGTGTATGTATTTATTTGTGCACGACTTAACCACAAACAGTAATTGAGCATAACAATACACTCACTTTGGTCCTATTTAAAATGGGCCAAACTGATTACTGTTATTACAGTGAAATGGTGCCTAGTTTAGTGGAGCTGGCCTCAACTCATTTGAAGTACACACACACACACACTCACACAGAGAAAAAGGGAGAGAGATGAAAATAAACACAATCAGCTTGGGCTGTCATCAGTCTATCATTACTTTGTTACTGTGTTTTAATAGACTGAATGGGCGGATGAATGGAAAGAAGAGATGAAAGTAGGGAAACATGGAGAGGAGAAAATGAAGTAGAGAGAATGATCACATGCTTTTTCTGTGTGTGTGTGTGCGTGTGTGTGTGTGTGTGTGTGCCTGCGTGTGTTTATATGTATCTGTCTATAGTTTGATAATCCTAACATAACTAATTCCAGCATATGGGCCTTCAGCAGCATAATAGACTCAGATTAAAGCTGTCAGTCATCTAAAACCTGATGGCAATGATAATAACCTTTGCACATAGGTCTCACAAACTAGTCTTGGAATGATAATAATGCACCAATGCACTCGAATGACCCTGCATGGATGACATGTACTGCAAGACATATTTGAGTGCTTCTTCAGTTGTGTATGTGTGTTTACTTTGCAAAGAGCCTTCTAGCATCCCTGTGATGTCACTCAACACCGTGGGTGTGGCTGATAACAGATGTGTGCGTGTGTGTGTGTGTGTGTGTGTGTTTGTGTGTGTGTGCCCTACATGTGTAATCTTGTGTGTGTACAAAGGTGCAGATGGGCCAGTAGAACAGGTCAATCAGGGGGGCCGGAGGGGATGGGACAGGTATACCTTACATATGTACTTCTTTTCTCTCTATCTCTTACAATCACATACTCTTATGCACTGCAAAGAAATGTCCATCTTAAAGGTACACTCGTCACTATATAAAACTTTCGGGGCTAATAATCTGATAGTTCAGCCTGTTCTCATTCCCAACTCATCAAATACTACCGCTTGGTCAGTGATTTCAGCATTAGACACCAAGGCTAAAAAGCAGCGTTTGTGACAGTATGATACGCTGCCGGGGGGTGTCAGTTACAACTACCCGCAGGTGACAATGTTATAAGGAGGTGGAAATACCCTATAGAACAGATGGGAGGAGAGGTGGATGGGTCGAACAAACCATGGACTCTCACCTGGGACCTACTGTTTGCTTCCTGTGTGATTATGGAGCCAAAACATGATGTTTCATTCTTAACATAACCACATGCTTTTGTTGTACAATGAAATAAAGGTAAATGCTGGGTGTTTCAGCAATGTTGTGAGATTATTAAAAAAAAAAGCCTGTTTGCATCTAACAGGCAGGAACTGTACTTTTCCTTTGAAAAAAGATAATGAGATAAGATAATGTTTTAACAACAGAATACATCATCCAAAGTCATCTAAGTATCACCCGTTTTGCAGTACTTCTGGTGTAATATCCCAAAAGCCACCTTTTGTGTCCGTATGATACACCACTGAATGGCATCAGCTAAGACAGTGGCCAGACAGAACCAATCATGGTGTTATTAAATGCCAGCAGGTGGCTGGATGGGACCTGCACCGTCAGCATGATACATGAAGGGCGGTCAGTTGTTAATGACAGAACTTGACATTTTCACATGATGCATCAGGTTGAAACACTGCAGGTAATGACTTAATATATGGAACATGACAGTCCCTATAGGACCCCAGGAGTGGACCCCAAAATTTCATGCGGGAGTCTGATGTTTGCCTCCCGTCTGAATGTGATGTTTTTTTCTGCACCTTACTGTTGTTGATGTTCTTGCATGCATCCATGGTGCTTTTATTACCTAAACATAGCCACATGCAATGTCATCCCACCATGTGCATTTGTTGTTATCATTGTAGCGGCATCCCAGAACATCAATATCAGACACCAGAGGATATCAAGAGCATAATATGAGATGTAGAAGTCTACTTCATAGCAGCAACATATGACGAGTTGGGATGAGAGCAGGTTGGTTTTACTAATGTTCTAAGTTTATTTTGAAAAAGACTGTATGCATCTAACAAGCGGAAACTGCACATATTCTGTGAAAACAGATGTGTACTTTGAGAGGACGTAATGCATGTCATAGGCGTACATTGACATAATGTGTGTGTGGCACCTGGTGTCCAGTCCACTGACCAAGCAGCAATATTTGACAAGTTGTTTTTCTCAAAATACGATGATTTTGAGATTCTGGTACGACAGTTTAACATTTCCAATCTGGCAACATTGTTTTATATTAGCATTGCAAACAAATGCTCTAAAAACAATGTTCAAAATGGTTATGATATTAGTGCCGTTTTATCTAGGGGCACTAATTACTTATGACAGTAGATAGTCTGCAGCTGTATTATCCATGGTGGCAGAGAATGGTGCAAAGACCAGCTGTCCACCAGCAGCATGGAGGCAGGGCTTTTCTCTGTGAAATGTTTTTTAAATGCAAACAGTGCAGCCAGTTTTTTTCACACCATAATCCACCAACTCGATTTTTCTGTTGATGTCAAAACTTTGTACGTAAGCACGTGTGTCCAACTCAGAATATCTTAACGATTTAATGAGATTGACCTTTTTTACAGTGTATCTCTCTCGCTCTCTATTTTTCTCCCCTTCTTTCTTTTTGTTACGCCTCCATGACCCAGAAAGAGAAAAAGCCACCTCATCAGGTTCATCCTCCACCTGTAAGTCAAAAATAGCGCTTGTTGAAAAGACAAATACACTGCTTAAGGGAGAAAAAGAAAAGTAAGAATACACTACTTTAACAGCGTTCGAGGCCAGGACTTACGGCCAACTTTTGTCAACCGGCCTTCAGAGTCAGTGGATTCAGAGTTTCACAAGCCAGTGTTACCTCTTTTCTTTGCAGCATAAACAGTCTGAAGGACAGAAAATACTGATGATGACACCTGGAGTGTCTAACCAACCTGTTCATATCCGCAGGAGCAGAAATTAAACAGGACCTGGCTAGTTTAAGGATGTGGAAGTAAATATTTGAGCCTTGACAAGTGATTTCCAGCCTGTGGGGATGTTTAAGCGATGGTGTTTTGCATGTTTTGTCAAAATAAGGGGCTCAACTGTAATGCAAAGCAGCAACAAGCTAGATAAATTGGACAGTGAACAGAGGCTAGTGTAAATTTAAAAAAAAATACCTTAAGCTGAATTCAAAGGGACAATTCATTCCAAAAAGTAAAAAACACATATTTTTGCTAATACCTATTGTGTCATTTATCAATTTAGATTGTTTGGATGTGAGTTGCAAGCCTGTTCTCATTCCGAAGTCAAATATGACCACTTCTACAGTGCTTTTAGTGTAAGATCATGACATCAAAGGCCAACTTTCACGTCCACACGATACGCTGCTGGACATTATCAGCAAAGAACACACAGGACAGACCCGTTCGCAGCGTTATTATATGCCACTGGAACCTGTTGGTCTGTCTGCCTATTATTTTAGGGTTTTTTTTATTTTTAATGGATTTGATTTGCTTTTATAGTTAGTTTATACAGCTTTGCTATTTGTAAATTGCACTTTGTGCAACACACTGTGCTTCTGCCTGGAATGAAATGTGCTGTATAAATAGTTTTAAAAGTTTTGTGTGCTTGCTATTGTTTCAAGCAACAAATTTCAGAAAAAAAAAACATACGTCCACCATATGTATTAATCTGTGCTTGTCTATTGCTTATACAAAACATTTTTGTTTTCAAATTTGGCCATTGTCATGCTCAAATAGAGCACAAATTTACCGATTCCTGCTGAGTCTATATTGTAAAACACTTTTTAACAGCATGTGGACAGTTGTTCTTTAGCAGTGGTTCTATAAATTCTCTCAGGTGACGCAGCAGCTCCTGAAGACAAAGTGAGGCACTCCAAGTTTTACCAACAGACTCACCCTGCAGCTGTTGTTAAAAAAAATCTATTGTGCATAATGCATTCACACGTTTCTGTACGATCACACGGCACCCATCAGACATCAAACCTTGGACCTGTGCGAGGGGGCTGCAGTGTTGTCTGGGTCTGCTGTGACGCTAAACTAGACACAACATACCCAGTACGCCTCCACTTCACCGCGCACACACACAAACGCACACGTTTAGTCTTCGCCCTGCAGCTCGCAACAAAGGTGTTCAGTCATGTGAAACCCAAGCCTCAAACCAGCAGGTTGACCTCTAACCTTTCACACACACATATGAACCCACAGGAGGAAAAGGAGTGGAAGAGATTAAAGAAAAGGGTGGAAGTGTGTGTGTGTGTGTGTGTGTGTGTGTGTGTTGTAACAGCCCTGTAGATATGCAGTAGGGTCACAGAAACACACATTGGTTCCAGACATAACAACCTCACACACAATGTCCTCCTGACCACATGTGTGTGATTTGTGTGTGTGTGTGTGTGTCTTTCCTACACACACATTAATACATCTTTAATTTATGCAGTGTCCCATCTCTCTCTCTCTCTCTCTCTCTCTCCCTCCTTCACTCTCTCTCTCACACACATACAGACACACACACTTTTCCAGCAAAGGTGACCCAACCCCCTCATCTGTGTAGCTGCAATTAACCTCCATAACCTCAACGAGTGTGTGTGTGTGTGTGTGTGTGTGTGTGTGTGTGTGTGTGTACGTGCGTGTGTTGGCGAGTGTATGTCCTGAAGTTGGTTACACAAGACAGGCATGAGTCTCCAGGGCATGTCGTCACACACACACATACCCTTACACATGCACACTGATAATCCATGTCTTTCCTGGACATCCTTTTATCCAGCTCAGGCCCCAGGGATTTTCCGTTGGCCCGGCCAGGCCGAGAGGCCTCTTTCTGGGGTCAGAGATCAGAGAGATGCCCTCTGTGACCCTGGAGGATCCAAGCGCGGTATAGCTCTTACAGCCGCCTGCTGTCACTATGAGGTCAGCAGGGTTCGACCACAGTGAGGGAGGATGATATAATGCAGAACATCATCTTGTATAGTTGATGAGTGAGATTTTTTTTTCTAACATTCAGCTACAAAGAAGCATGTTAGCAGGATTTAAAGGGGTGGGGGTTTTTTGTTGTTAATTAACTTTTATATTTTTGGGTTACTTTGGTGAATCCCAATTAACCCTTTCAGATGCCAAAGTCACATAAAAACAGAAAAAAGCTAAGTTACTGTGGTAGCACAAACAACAAGCAGCTCCTGTATTCAGCGATGTGTCTGTCTGACAAGGTAAACAGGTGAAAATATCTGTGGAAATTCTCAATATCATTTCCAGTTAAACAGACATTCATTTTTCTATCAATAATACCTTTTTTTCTGAAAAAAGGTATTATTGATAATATTAATTAAAAAAAATTCTGTAATAAATTTTAAATATATAATTGCAATAATTATAAATATAGCTGTCTTGACAATTTCCCCAGTCATTTAAGGTTACCAGGGGTCGCTCATATTTAAAATCAAACAACCCTGTATTTTAAAAACATTAGAGATTGACTAGTTAATATAACATTTTAAGAGCTTTATATAACCATGTGTAAAGTTGTGCAGAGCATGCCCATCTGACACATGTTGCTGTGCTTGCTCCCTGACCCTCCCCCATCCCATTCATTCATTCTTTCATTCTTTCATTCTTTCATTCATTCACATTCACTTTGACAATGAATTTGAACTTCAGACCAAGTCCGGGGTGGAGTGAAGGAATGAAAGAATGAAAAGAGAAGAAAAGGGAGGGAGGGCGCTTTCTTTTCTTCCACTAAGCCTAGTCCCCTGACCTTATGACCCCGCACAGGGCCAGACAGCCCTCCCCTCCCACAGCTTCCTCAACCCTTGACATTCTCAGTTACAAAACGCTCAACACATACAGTTTTTAACATATTTCAACACGATTATGGCAAAGTTGACAGGGAAGACAAGGAAAATGGACACAAGTCACCATACCTGCCGTGCTCTGTTTGATTTGCTTTTTTCTACACCTTGCATTCCAGCACTGATGGCCTATCAATAGACTTTGACCTCTTACGCCTCAGCTCAGCAGTGTGAGAGAGCATGTGTGTGCCTGTCTGGGGTGGGGGTTGTTCTACTCTTAATACTGATTTAAACAGCACTGGTCATTGTGACAATATTATCAATGTGAGCAGTGATTGAGCAAGAGCCGGATTAGATTTTCTGTCATGAAGTCACACAATACGGCTTTTGCGAATTATATTCACATTTAGAAAGAGGCTGCTGGGGTTTGATCAGAAAGAAAGTCAAAGTTCTACAAAAATGATTTTCACCCTTCAGCACCTGGATCGACATCAGTTTTCTTTGCAGCACTCTGATGTCTTTAACTTAAACCTCTGAAACCTGAGAACAATTGGTTGATTTGTTTTCCAAACATAAGAAAAGCAGGTAACGAGCTAACAAGATGTTTTAAAACAACTGGGGAAAAAATATCTGAAATTATCAAAAAATTGCAAAAAAAGCGTAAAGAGTAACTTGGCGAGAAAAGCAACTGTATATATATATATATATATATATATATATATATATATATATATATATATACAGACAATATTATATATATATACAGACAATATATATACACATATGTACATTAACATTTAGAATTGTCTTGATTATATATTCATTCATTCATTCATTTTCCGTAACCGCTTTGTCCTTGCAAGCCAGAAGCCGTAGACCCTGGAGAGAATCCATGCAGAAATGGGGAGAACATGCAAACTCCACACAGAAGGGCCCCAGCCCACGAACCGAACCGCAACAGCGCTAACCAAGACGCCACCGTGCCACCCTTGATTTTATATTTAAATATGAATTTAAAATGCATTGATGGTTTTAGCAGTCAAAGTTTTTTTCTTGTTTGTTTGGGGAAGGGTGGGGGGTTAGGGCTTTCTTTTTTTACTTTTAGGTATATTTCTTCTAAGTTTTTACTACTTTCTAGCTAATTTTTGGGCCATTTCTTCTTAAGTTGCTTGTTGCCCTCTCTCCAAGTTTCTGAAAGAAATTAAGCCAATTTGTTCAGGTTTCAAAGAGTTCAGACTCAGCACAAGATTTAACAGCTTCTTATCACAGAAATGTTTCGAAGGTTGTTCTGTGAATAGTCTAAACAGTCTGTGTGGCCACACCATGACATAACAGATGCAAGGTCAGATAAAGAGTAGAGCAATAAACACATGAACTCTGACCTCTTACCTCCTGACTTCTCTTTCACAACTTCCGACTGTAACATGCATCCACTGACGCACACCGAATGTTTTTAAAGGAAAGAAAAATTCTGCAGTACTTTGGTGTTCTTTGGTCGATGGCATTCTTTAACAAGCTGCAGCTAATGTGTCGAATACTGCAGTCAATTCTTTTGTTCATAGTTCTGGCCGCCATTCTTAACCCTTTGAAACCTGGATTCATATCAGTTTTCTTATGTTACAGTCAGGCACCACTCATAAGCTATTTGGCCATTTAAAAATGGAACAAATTAGTTTAATATATTTTAAAAACGCGGGGGGTAAATACAATAACCAACTTGATGAGAAATGTCCAATAAACTGCAAGAAATTGTTTGTCTTAAAAAAGAAAGGAGGATTATAAGAAAATAATGCAAAAATCGTGAAAAACAACCTGAAAACTAAACTAAAAATTATAATTATATTTTATTTAAGATTCTGCAATGGAAAAAGAAATAACTTTAGTTAATTAAAACATATAAAAATATGTATTATATGTATTATATACATATATATATATATATATATATATGTTTGTTTTTTTACAACTTTCTTGGGTCATGCTCATGATTGCTTTTTTATATTTTTTTTCAGATACATTTTTTTCGAACTACATTTTTGTTTGTGTTTTGTTCTTTGTGTTTTCAATAGTGGTATGGCAACAGGATATATCCCCAAAAAACAAACAAAAATCAATTTGCTCAGGTTTTAAAGGATTCATGGTAATGATAAGTTTGGCACGGATAATTTTAAAAAATGCGTTTTTTCCTACTCCAGTGTCAAAACAATCCCATCAGTAGTTGACATGGGGAATTTTATTGGGAAACATTTTGGTGAGGTTGCCGTCACACACTGCTCAGGCATGCAGTGTGTTCCAGGTGGAGATAACGACGCACACTCTGATGTCAAACAAAGGAGGCAAGCCCCGGATTTTTCCTGTCTACACATAAACACTGAAAGTTTCTGAATGTCTTCACCCTGGAAAGACTTTTCAGAAATGTCACTGATCGAATGAATGATCGAAAAATGTGTATTATGAAAGGCCAAAACGCATAGAAAAGGTTGTTTTTTTCAAAAATAAATGTGTACGTGTGGACTGGGCATGAGACCCTTGTCTGCAGAAAGAGGTGCACATAGAATAGAGGCAGCAGTGTTGGCACACACGCTTAAATACCCAGAGTGAGGAGGCACACCCACACACACCTGCCTGCAATCACCCTGATTCAGAGCCCAGCGATCACAGCATTCTCTCCACCCCCCACACACACACAACACAAAACCACACTCACAGGTCATTGTGAAGGCAACTCAGTGAGCTGGATCACACAGGTCTACCTGTTACAAGTGCACACAATATTTTTTTGTGACATACTAATACTTACAGAAGTACTATAATGTCATTAGTATTACAAAATACATAACACTTTTTACTTTTTAATACATTTGTACGAAATGAAATAGAGCAACAGTACAGTGTTTGACACTGATGGTACCTACACTCATTGGCTACCTACAAGTTGCAATAACATTTAAAAAAAAAAAAATCTAAAAAGTCTGAAGTTCAAAGAACATTTTAATGATGTTTATCATTTTAAATCCTATGAGGTTCCCGTGAGGTTAAATGCTGACTAAGATCCAACATTATAAGTGCAACATTCTGTAAATGTTTTGGTGATGTTGACAGGTGACAATTCATAGAATGTTCTTTTTTATAACACGTTCCCACAATGTTACATGAGAACAAAGGAAGAACGTTTTCAACGCAACATTCAAAAATGGACTGAGATTACAGACCATTTTTAAAATGAAAATGTAATGTGTGCAATGTGATACGTTAACCATAAAAAATAAAATGAGATAAAAACATTTTTAACAGTTTTTTTTTAAATCTTTATAGAGAATGTTATATTAAGTTTAACAACAACGCACGGAACTAAAAGAAATCTCAGTGGTGAAAATGGTACCTAAACATTGTATTGTTTGCATTGAATCATTCTCAGAACATTTTTAGAACCAAAAATTGCTAGCTGGGGTAACACCACTTGTGCA
Organism: Plectropomus leopardus; assembly: GCF_026936395.1. NCBI lineage: Eukaryota > Metazoa > Chordata > Actinopteri > Perciformes > Serranidae > Plectropomus > Plectropomus leopardus. Next base: position 30,410,187 of record NC_142188.1, on the reverse strand, counting down.
AACCACACACATAACTTGACAGTGATTATTTTTGGGCTGTGCATGATTTCCTGTTGCAGCATAACAGGTTTCTTTCTACTTTCTACCGAAATATAACTAAGGACATTTTAGAATATTGGACTATATGCTGTAATTACTAATAAAAGAAGTATGCATTAGTGTCTATACCACAGATTCAGATAGTATTTTTCCTTGCATTTTTAAAAAACAAACAGTTAGCAATCCTTAGGCGATATGGAAAAGAAAACACAGCCAAACAGTTCTTAAACGGTCTATTGTTAACATAGAACACAGTGTCCCTGTTTAATGTTCGCTGACCATATTTGCCAAAGTTTGGTTTTAGCTCCTAAATAAATACTAATTTGCTTAAGTGTTGTCTTGTTTACAATTTGTCCTATTCACACGGCTGGTGTTTCCTTACTTCAATAAACCAATGTGCTCCTACCACTGTGTTATTGTAACTAATAGATGTGAAAAAAACAAGACCCACATAAAGTAAAAGTATCCCTTAAGAAACATTGCTCAACTGCCAAGAAGTTTGCATATATATATCCCTTTTGTGTTATTTGTTTTGACCAATCTTATTTTTGGCAGCCCTGTAGCTTGTCTTAGCATGCAAAAATTGAGCTTATTCAAGTCACTCATACGGCCTTGCCACCACGAATTGATATGAGGTCAGAGATAAACTTTATTTTCGCCTTAGATAAATGCACAGAGTTTCATTCTGCGGTTCTTAAGCTAGTGTTTGAAATTGTAACTCCTACTCAAGGGCGTTAAGTGTGTTGTGGTCAACGGCGGTCAATGTCCATGCATTATTCCTTTACTGGCTTTGAATGCATTTTTTATTTTTTATTTTTTTACATGCCGGACTGGCCTTGTGGCCATTATATGTGCTAAGTAATGTTCAATGATTGTCCATTACAGTAAGAGCCATTTACTTTGCAGCCAGTTCCTATAGACCGCAGTGGTCAGCATGTATTAAACCGCTCAATACGTATAGAAGTAGCTACTCCTCTGTATTTCAGACTGAGGCTCGCAAAGACAAAATGCACTTATGTACACAGATAGCAAAGTACACCCTGTTGGAAGAAAGACAGACAAAACACACACACACACACACACGCACACACTCGCACACACATACATTCCTTCCCTTTATCTAGATTCCATTGGAACAGTGTTGCGCCAAGGCCATACAGTGACAAAAGCAGTGTGAAAACATGCTTTCTCTTTGGAGAATCTTTTATTGTTAACCCTGCAGGCCAAAGACAAATCCATGGGAGTTTATGGGGGACTGCAGGTCATGGTTGTATAGATTTTATAACGGTGACAAATGCATTATGCTTTTCACATAAACCAGCACAGGAGAGCCTTAGTAAAGCAGAAAAGGCCTGAACGCTTCATGGGTTTATAACACAATGAATTTATCACAGAAAGAGAGGGAGAGAGAGAGAAGAGGCTACGGGAGAAATAGAGAGAGAGAGAGAGAGAGAGAGAGAGAGGAAGTAAGAAAAAATATGGTGTTGATTTGTTTTATTTGCCCGGGCGGTGCTGCTGGTGGCTGGTCACATTGTTTAACGGGGAGTAAAAAGGAAACTGCTGCCACTTGTAGGTCCTGAGGTGAGGAATAAACCCTTATAGTCCTCCCATGTCCAACACACCTGAACCTATCGCAGCATTGAATCTCCTCAAGGAAGCACAAGTTGCATAAAAAAAGTAAATTTGAGTTACACATGTTCTTTGTGACCTTTCGCAGTCTTTACTCTTGCAGGGAGTTCTGTGCTCTTTTCCAGCAACACCCTGTTTTAAATTCATAACAGTGCAACACATGCACACCTGGGAGCTGCCCAGTACAACCACAGTCTTCCTCTGCACTCCTCCTGCAGCAGTCGGGGTTCACTGCCTTGGTCAAGGGCACCTCAGCAGCCGCAGAAGAAAGTATTACTCCATCCTCAAGTTCTAAAAATCTGCAAATCCTACAAAGTAAGCATTTCTTCATGAGATACAAAACATGCTTGCTATATTTTCATCACTATTTTTTATTATATTTCAGGCATTCTCACAAACTGTTTTTTCCAACGAAAAGTAATGCACCCAAATTCTCACAAAGCCAAAATATTTTGAAAAGTTGCAATCACATGACCAGCACACTGACGGGAGTAAACATGGAAGAAGTCTTGAGCGGGACGCTGGTTGGGGTGGTTGATGGGTCACAAAAATCTGGGATTTCCCCCAGGACTTTCTCCTGTTAAAACTGTGTGAACTTTGAGTAATATTAAGGTACGTCATCGGCATATTTCTTTCCCTACACCTAACTTTCTTAACTGTACTTTAATTAGGTAACTGTACATTAAGGCCGTAACATCACTTATGGGGCGCTAATTCGTATGTGTCTCTTTGTGGTGCCTATGCAATTTCTTGTGATCTTTTATGTCTCCGTGAGTCATTTTGTGTTTATCTGTAGTTCCTTTGCATCTGTTTGTTTTCGTTTTGTGTCTCTTGGAAGATCATTTTGTGCATCTTTGAGATATATATGTGTGTCTTTTTTGTCATTTCATTGTTTTTTTTCATTGCCGTTTTGTGTCTCTTTCAAGGTCAATTGTTACACTTTGTAGTCATTCTGTGTCTTTCCCCCGGGACTGTCTCCTGGAGACGTGTGTGTGTTTACTTTGACTCATTTTAGGGTACATCCTCACCATGTTTCTTTTCCTTAACCTAACCTCTGTAACTGTATGTTAATTACGTAACTGTACATTAAGACCGTAACATCATTTTTGGGGCGCAAATTCGTATACCATCAGAAATGCTGTTGTGTGTGCATTTTAGGATATCACACAACCTGTTACATGATGACACATTATACATTTATGATATATTGTTCTTTTTTTCAGGTATTCCCTGATGAGAACAAAAATGTCTCCAAAATTACTCAGCTTGAGTTTTCTTTGACTGCCACCTGCAAAACTGGCAGCAGTGAGCATGCTGTCAGTTAAGACATCATCCAAAGTTGTGTTGTTTCATACACGTGCATGAAATAAATGTGCATGACATATGAAGCATAGCCAATGATAACTCACGCACTTCTTGCTGTTGGGTACTTACCACAATCTATCATAAAGTAGCTAAAGTAGTTGCACTAGTAGCTCTGTTTGATGAAAATGTAACGTGCACTGGTCATCTTTGATCGTTCTCTATAATACTGTGTGTATTCTGGAGTCTTTGGTGTAATATTTGTAAATCCGAGCGTCTGTTTGAATCTGCTGTGATTGGACCTTTTGTAAAGATGTCTGGGAGGCCTTCATCTCCAGTGTGAGCAAAATCCGACACTTCAGGCATGGGCGGCCACTGAGACAACTGGCCCCTGGACAAAGACGTGCAAAAGGTCAAGCCACCTTTCTTACATAACAGCAACACACACAGACTTTGTTTTGACCTCTCTTTGTTGTTTAACCTCTCTCTTTGTGATTTTGTATGTTCTTGCGGCTGTTCTGTGATTCATTGCAATCGTTTTATTTCTCATTGAGGTCATGTTGTGTCTCTTAGGGAAAAATTTGTGTCTTTTTTTTGGTAGTTTTGTTTGTATTTATAGTTCTTTTGTGTCTCATTGTAGTTTTTTTTATATCTCCTCAAAGTTATTGTGTTTTTCTTTTATATAAATCTGTATCTTTTTTTGGTCATTTTGTCTCTTTGTTATCATGTTTTTTGTCCTCGAGGTTTTTTGTGTTTCTTTGTTATACACTTTGTGTCTCTTTTAGGTCATGTTGTGTATGATAGGGGTATATTTGTGTCTTTTTTGTGTTTTTTGTCTCTTTGTAGTTGTTTTGTATCTCTTTTGGGTCATTTTGTGTATTTTTGTAGTTGTTTTGTGTCTTATTTCAGTTCCTTTGCATATTTTTCTAGTCATTTTGAGTCTCTTTTTGGTTGTTTAATTTGAGTGACATTTTGAAGGTGATGACAAGGGGCCTCTGACTCTTTCGGCCCCTGGGCCTGTGCCTGGTCTGTTTCTAATTCATCCATGAGTTCAGGTGCAGCTTTAAACATTATCACGAAGGTCATCCTGCCGAACAAAAAAATGGAAAACAACAGTAATATTTTCTTTTAAAATCTAATAGAAAACCTGTATTATTTTTATTTTTTTTCTATCTTAGTCTAAATGATGATACCTTGAATCATTTTTAATGACTGCAGTTACTGAATTTTATATTTCCCTTAGCAGGTGTATTGATGCTTTCTGAGGAGACTTGACGTGTGTGAGAAAACTGAACAGGGTGCGGTGGTTGGTCGACATAGTGCTGATTGATCCTGACAGCTTTATGAGGCTCTGTGACTACTGAGCAAACACGGGCCATAATGATATTTACTCAAGTACATTCTGTAAGAGAAGGAGCATATACACCTTCACATATACTGTGTGTGTGTGTGTGTGTGTGTGTGTGTGTGTGTGTGTGTGTGACTGAGAGTAAAAGGCACATAGTGAACAGCTGTTATCAGTAACAGATACAGTACTGTACTTTTGAGGAGTGACATGCATACACATATGTGCCCTGAGATAGCGTGCAAACTATGTGAAAATGATGGAAACACAAACACACACACACACACACACACACACACACACACACACACACACACACAAACAGGCATGCAATGAAACCACTGGGCTGTCTTGACTAACAGGTAGGATGACACCGCAGACACACAGGTGTTTTGGAAGTTGCATATACACCTGTTCAGCCCACCCACACCTCCTGGGCAAGACAACGACAGTTCTCTCTCTCTCTCTCTCTCTCTCTCACACACACACACACACACACACACACACACACACAGATAGTCATAAAGTACATATAGTACAAGGCCAAAGGCTAGGGAGAGGTTGGGGGTGGAGTTCATTGAGTTCAAGCAGCAGCGCAAGACACCGAGGACTGATTAGAGAAAGCATGTTAAGAATTCTGCACAGGTCACTACTAACACCTACAATGCACACATACTACACACATACACACACACATATTCTTAGGAGGGTTGAACTATGTTAAGTTTGTTAGTTAAGAGCAGGGGACAATCTGTAATTGCTGACTGGTGAAAACTTAATTTGAAGTGATTTATGAGAAATAAATATTTACAATAGAAACATGTAGTCGATACCAACAGGCTCCAGGAAGGGGGTTGGGGGTGGGTACACACAAACATTCATGCACACATTTTAACTTGACACACACAGTGGAGATAAGCGACAAGTGCCGTTATACTTTCATTTTTTTATTAATTGTTTTTCGATAAAGGGACAAAATGGGTGTGTGAACAGGATTATGCAGACATCTGCCAGAAAACACAGACAGTGGTTTTCCCAATACAACTGAACAGAGACCCCAAAAGTACAACAAAAAATGAAAGAGCTCGGTTTGTCCAATGACCATGGGCCACCATTACAAAAGAAAAAAAAATTATATTATAACCAAAAATAAAAAATAAAATAATAAGAAACCAAAAATAAGGATCCATTCCATGTCTCTGTTTTGAACAGAGCATATAGGTAATAATAAATAGTAACTCCCATAGTAAAAGATAAAGTTCAAGTTCAAGTTACAACAAACAGCTCTCAGAATAGGAATAGAAAAGGCTGATAACAAAATATTCCGCATTGCCATTTACAAAAAAGTCTCAACTCAAGCAGGCTTCTCCACATCCCCCGGGTCATTTTTAAATATGCTTTGCATATGAAAGTATACCCAATCTAAATATAAAGCACCATTTAGTATTTGGCAATGAAAAGAAACTGCAAAACATTTAATTTCTTTTTAAATGTATTTATTTTGACGCTTTTTTTTTCGTAATCCATGTACTGCATATGAAGTTTTTTTTTTCGTTTTTTTTTCCTCTCTTCTAGATGTTGGAATGTAGTCAGGTGGGAGGGGTGAGAGAGACAGAAGCACACAACAGAACAGGCCGACGTCAGCTTGCATTACTGCATACAAGAATGGCAGCAGGGTGGGGAGGGGGAGGGGAAGGAGGTCCGAACCAAAAACCAAAGAAGATATGTACAACCACCTCTGTGGACAGGAAACAGAGCGGCGGCCATCTGATGGCCCGTGACGCCTCCCAATGCCACATACTTTAGCTGCTTTTTTATGGGGTTTTTCTTTTTATTTCTTTAAACATACAAATAATTCGCACTATATTATCCTGCCAAATTAAAAAAATATACCGTGGCAGCTTGGGATTTTTTTTCCACTACCAAAAAAAGGTATGGTAAATACCTTTAGAGAGAACAAGCAACAGTTAAAAATACGAGCCTCAATATAAATACTATAGTGCCTACTCTAAGTGAACATTGAATTCAAATACAATTCTAGAAATACAGAAAAAGTAGACCATAAATGTGTTTAAGCATAGGAATCGACATGAGTGTGCATTTTCCTATATTTTAAGTTCTTTATTATATATTCATATATAATCTTAATCCTTTCCCCAATGCAAATTGTATTTCAACCTGAAGAGCTGTGAAGAGCCAAGGCAAAATAAAATACAAAACCATCACAGATTTTTTTTTTGTTTGTTTTTTTTTCGTCTTTTTCTTTTTATCATGTCATATATACTGTGATCGGAGTCTTGAACACCACCAAGACGCTGAGGAAAAAGAGAAACGACAACAAAACTTAAATACAGTTTCCCCTAAAAGATAGTGAAGTGTTATTTGCAAAAACGTTTATTTTCATATCTATAATTAAAGGAAGATTTATACAAAAACAGATTCTCGCAGTGTGAGCATCAAGATTTGAGTGTCTGTTTTGCCAGCAAGGTCTATAGATTATTCAGGTTTAAGATGAAGACAAAGTTACAATGCAGTTCCTTAAAAAGAGGTTTTGTGGGTCTCTGGCCAATGTGAACTTAGTCCATTCTGTGACAATGTGGGAACACTGGTTACGTATGTAACACTCATCAAACCTTTTAATTTACAGACCTTGCCGACAGGTGAATTTTCAGCCCAGGCAAAGCACTGGGGTTTCTAGGGGTAACAAATTGACAAATGGTCAAAGCTGAAACGGCAAGGGTACAAAGGTCAAGGTTCATGAGGGTGGAGTTGCTGGCAACAGATTATGTGTCTCATCTTTTACTGCTTTTAACAATGGGACCCTCATCATCTGACAGCATTTCAACAGCTTTTTCCCCTTCAGCATAAACTTGTAAACTGGGAAAACTGCAACAGTGCACTTCATGTTCTATAAATGACAATGTAGCTTTTAGACTCAACCCGTGTACCAACATTGCATCAGTGTGGGAAAATGCAAGAGAGATGTCGGTACTTACTCTCAGGCAGAGTGACAAGTGCTATACTAGGAACAGCTTGAATGAAACTCAACAAGGAAAAAAAGCTCTCCTTTTGGGTTGAAAAGCAACAGCAAACAAAGAAATGTGCCCTGCATTAGCCTATGCATACTGATTAAAATTATCGCATTTCACTCTTTTCAAGAGCCCTGGAGTACAGATCATTCTTTTTTGCAAATCTTTCTTTTTTATGCAATTCATAGTTAATGACCCTGTTTTGATACCAGAAATGTAAAGTGAAAGAGATTGCCTCTTATCCCCGTAATATGTACGTAGCTTCCAGTTCTGTGTAGCTTTCTGTCTGTCTAGCTTGTAGTTATTTCAATGCTCTCAAATAAGATTAGCCTCACTTGACGTTCATATATTACTTTATGCATTGTTCCACACACTGACATATCGAAACAGCGTCGTAGGTTTGTGCTAACGCAGACACATGACACTCCTCAGCCATGCGCTGTATCCCTCGAGTTCAAGATTGTACATTACAGATTACCTTTATCTCAAAAGTACCTCCTTACCAGAAACAAAACTACAAATAATTCAGATATACACAATACTGCTTGTACCATGCTTGCCATGAAATCCACACATTAAAGATAGCCTATTGAACATGTAATAGGTAGCTAAATGATGATTAACGAGAACTCTCTGATCGTTCATCATGAGTTGTCACAGTCCATTTGAGCAGTCAGGTGCTTGATGCAAGGACCTTCCCTGGGTGGCTTAAACCTTTTAGCTTTATCTAATGTGACCCCAAACTTATACCAGATAAGATTATGGCCAATGCAGTCTTGAGATATCAAAGGCACTCTTTCTTATTCTACCAAATGATAGTACAAATTGAATTCTTAGCACACCCTTGTCTTTTTAAAAGAAATTTGTAGGCTGTTGTTACTTTCAGTTTAGTCGTTAAGCCAATGCATGCTTTTTTTTTTACACCCTGTGTGAACATGCCGTCTTTTAGAAAGATCAGGATGAGTGCATTTCCAGGGTTGTAAGAAGAGGGTCAAGTCAAAGACTGTTCACTTTCCATGTTACAAAACAAAGCTGTACATGATATGTGTTACAGAATGTATGCAGCATGGATGTATCTTTCTTGTCTTTTCTCTTTTTGAAGAATAAAAAGAAAAAAACAGAACAAGAGAAAAACAGCAACACATTTACTCAACATCTAACCAACCAGGGACAAGTTCTTTTCTTTTTTCTTTTTTTTTTTGATTAGCAAAAACATACTATGCATGCTGACTAATTCTTAAAAATGGAAAAGGAAAACTCAAAAAAGAAAATAGTACACAACATGTAAATTATTGCACAAGAGAAAGGCTCGAAGTTTTGCGTCAATGCAAGAGTATTGCCCCGATACAGATCATGCATTCAATGGGTAATGGAAACGGGGTGTGCTGGTGCAGAGCACATGGTCTTAAGCTTCCACCAGACTGGCGGAAGTGGAGTGTTAGGGTTGGGGCAAATCTACAAGGGGCTGGGAATAAACAGGGGACTAATGGCGGACATAGCTGCGGGGGAAAAGGTCCCATAGTTCGGCCTTCTACTCTGACTTTATTTCGGTACTCAAAGGACGGTCACTGTGCCATTTTTTCATGTGTTTCTCCAAGGTGCTGTAGACACTGAAGGGCATCTGACAAATTTCACACTTGTACACGTCTTTGCCCACCTGACCGTGGGTCTTCATGTGGCGAGTAAGTTTGGAGCTCTGGGCACAAGCATAATTGCACAGCTCACACTTGTATGGTCTCTCCCCTGTGTGGCTGCGCCGGTGCACAGTCAGGTTACTGCAGTTCTTGAACACCTTGCCACAATATTCACAAGTATCACTCCTGCGGCCGTCCTTGGAGTTGGGCCGCCCAGGACCCCCAAGGTGTGGTGTGCTGCCCCCACTGCCTGTACCACTGCGGCCCGACATCCCGCCGTCCAGTTCCCCAGGAGGAGTCGAGAAACGCAGACTACCATTCTCTGAAGAATGCTCGGATGAAGAGGCGAAGGGCGATTGTCTGGAATCCCCAAAGTTCAGAAAAGGGTCCTTGAGTTGTCGGGAGGCGGCATAACCAGCCAGCCACTGGGAGTAGACGTTCTCCGTGTTAGGGATTGTGGGAGTGGGCAGGTCAAATTCCTTTTCCAGCTTGATGCGTTTGGAGAAAGGACTGAGCGGACTTGGGCTTCCCAGAAGCAGTTTTTTAGAGAGGCCTACAGAGGCAGATTCATTAGGGGATGCTCCCCGCCCATTGACTGTCGAGACAGAGCCCTCCTCCCCACGATCTGTCTCCAACACCGAGTCTCCATCACACATCTCGCGATTGTGGTGATGGTCCCGGTTGAGGTGGTGGTGCAGGTGGTTCTCCTGGGCCATGGCATTTCGTTTATGTGCATTGAGGGCTTCGCTGAAGTGATGCATGCTAGCAGCCAGGCCCATTCCCTGCATCACCTCGGGGAGTGAGCGAGGGATAGACCCCTCATCAGCGACTCCTCCCAATCGACTTCCGATACCACCATTGTTTTCATGCTGACGTCCTGCTTCAAGATTCAGCCCAAAGTGATAGCTATTGTTGTTTCTTCTGGCTGCCCTCTCTCCATTCTGCTCTTCTTCCTCCTCTCCTTCCTCTTCCTCTTCCTCCTCATCTTCTTCCTCCTCCTCTTCCTCTTCTTCTTCCTCCTCTTCCTCCTCCTCCTCCTCCCCATTCTCACGCAGCATGCGGTTATTTTCACTTTTAAGCTTGGCCACCACTGACTTGAGGGCATTGCTTGCACTGCCAAGGTGCTCGCTGGTGCCAGGCTCCGGAGAGGATGCTGTTGAGAGACCATCTTCTGACTTGCCCGTGTTTGGCGAGGACGATTTGTGCATGTGTGTCTTCATGTGGCGTTTCAGTTTGCTAGCCTGTGTACAAGCATGATCACACAGGTGACATTTGTACGGCTTCTCTCCTGTGTGACTGCGCCTGTGCACTATTAGATTACTCTGAAACTTGAAGGCCTTGCCGCAGAATTCACAACACTTTGATTTCAAGGGGGTCGTGGAGGAAGGAGTTGCCCCTGCTGAGGGGAGAGGGGTAGTAGGAGTGGTCTGAGAACCCACAGGTGACTGCATGGAGCCTGGAAGAGGGGGTGGGGTGGCAAGATATGGAGGTTTGCTGCCCCCTGCACCTCCTCCGCTTCCACTTCCACCTCCTGTCTGGAATGGCTGGAGCAAGCGCTGCATGGGGCTGGGCCGGCTGGGGGATAGCGGGGGAGTGGACCCTGAGGTGTTGCCTGCCAGCTCCCTTAGCCGCCGCGAGAAGTCCATTGTCGGAGGCGGGTCCAGGGGCAGAGGGGGATTGAGGCGCAGCACCCTGTCAAAGGCACTCGGGTGGTGGGCTGCCAGCGCCAGCTCCTCTGGGCTCAGGTGTTGGGGGTCCAGGTGGTTCCTTGGAGGGGGGCTGAAGAGGGGTGGCGTGGGAGGGAAACGCTGATGATGGCCCCCACCAGCAGCGCCAACGGCACCGACTCCACCCCCAACTCCGACGCTGTCCCTTCCACCTGAGCCCGAGCCAGGAATGCGGAGAAGGTTGAAGGGGCTGGCATCAGGAGGCAGATGGAGGCCGTGAAGAGGAGGCTGAGAAGGGCAATCTGCGCCCCCACCCAAGGAGGATGGCCCACCCATGCGTGGGGTGAGAGGGCTGCCGTGTTCACTTTCCAGATAGATACGGAAGCCGTGGGTGTTCTGGGCATGCTGTAGCAGGAACCAGGCGCTGCCGTATGACTGCTTACATGTAGTGCAGGTGTAGGTGGTCGGCTCCTCTTTACCTGTTGTGACAGAGAAGAAAGAATTGGGTAAGAGGGAATTCAAAATCAATTAAACATCTTTAACATGAGGCATTACTGTATGAACAAGTCAATTTCGAAATCTGTTCAGCTGTAATACATTGCATATTTCAGTTTTAGTTTTTTACATGCTGCAGCGCTGTTAATTTTGGAGTTCACACAGCTGTAAATAAAAAAAATCCATGAAGGACAACTCTTTTCAAGTTGGCTGATCCAATTTTTTTATTTGAACCTTAGGCCTAACTGTTACAGCTTTTAAAGTGGTCGGTACATCGTGTTGAGGGCTTTGCAAATACAACAGTAGCTGTTATTGAGGTCATGCCCCACATGAGTAGCATGTGAGAAGTTTGTGTGTGTGTGTGTGTGTGTGTGTGTGTGTGCGCATTTGTTCTTCTCACAGACTGCTCTGGGACATAATTTCTCCCTTTAGACTGACTGTGAGTCCTCCATTGTCAGCAGGAGAACAAAGAAACAGGGCTATCCCGGCGGACTACCACTTCCCACTGATCTACCAAAACAGAGGCCCGCTGACAAACACACACTCACATGCAGGAGAGGCAACAGAATCCTTTAGCCCTTTAAATTACCGCTTCCACAGTTCTGCAGCAACAGCATAAAAGCCTAAAAATATGCTTAAAATACCCTGAAAAATATATTTTTTTCTACAGTAATATAGCTGAGAAAAGGTTGGTGATTTATTATTTTACGGTATAACCCAATCAGTAACTCTGAAATCATTTCTTTTTTTGCACAAAAGAATAAAAATCATTTGTATGCACATTTATTCATGCAAACTTTATTCTAGTCGTATTCTTTTGCAGTGTTCATACTCCTACCAACGTAGATCACTCCACAAAAGCACATACACACACTCCCCATTCACACAGACAGAACAGGGCACACCATCCACCCGAGGAAAGTAAAACAGTAGGAGTGTAAAAACATTTTGGCTCCGACCAGAGAGGAAAAATAACCCCCTCAGAGCTTCTCTCCTCACTCAAGCATGCTGAGTCATTTTGAGACGGTGACGAGAGGAACATTTAAAACAATAATTGCCTTTGAATGGCCTCGGCGATGATGACCTGTGGTGGGACCCGCAGTGCATGTGTAATCTCATTAGGGGGACCAAACGGACGGCCATCAGCTCGTTTACAAGATTAGATGACAGACAAACCCCCGTCGCTTGCCATGCGGAGCATTTTGCTATTAAGCACAGTGCAATGTGGGTGTACTTGACAAAGTGAACAAGCAGAGATACACATCCATACATGAGGACACAAATGGATACAAAAACAATTATAGAGAAACATACTTGAAAATAATAAGGTTAGACATTTTTGTCACATTTTGGGTTTCGTCATTAACAATAAAAATGAAATGAGGTTGAAATTTAAGACTTTACAGCATGCTTGTTACATATTTAGGCAAAAAGCTGCAGAAAGGATTGAAACAAGAGCTGAGAAAAAGCAAAAACAAAGCCAATAACCCTAACTCTAATCTTAATCCATTTAAGACTACCAAAAATGTTTCCCCAAACTATCAAACTATATCAAGTTTGTTGAAAAAAATCTAAATATTTAAAATCCTTCATGCCACATTTCAAATTCTGATTAAAGCTGATATTTTCCCTCACAGGTGTGGGTAGAAATACAATCATTGATGGGATAACAACCCCCACAATTATATCAACATCCAGCAGTGTCAAAAGTTGCAGCAATATTATTCCAAAATCAGAATAAATAAACAGGTGTCATTCCAGGGGTCGTGATATTGATGCTAATTATCTGAGATGATTTTTTTGGGAGGGTAAAAAGCTATTTCGCCGCAATGCGTTATAAACAATAACTTACAAAACATCCCATTAATATGTAAACAGGTAAGGTGGGTTGTAAAAAAATAAATAAATAAATAAATAAATAAATAGCATGAATCGCTTGCTAATTACTGGCAGAATGAATACGACAAATTAGCAGTGATACTAAAAGGATGTCATGGTTTACATGGAGGCTTTTATACATCTGCACACTGCAATTTACCTCTAATAGCCAGAAAGAGAGAGTCAAAGAGGTTGTGGTAAAAAAAAAAACAAAAAACAATGATTTAACACATCTGCAAAGGAAGCATTTGTGTATGTGCTTTTGAGAGTGCGTGTATTTAAAATAAAAATGTCTGCCATACTATAGGACTGTATAAAGTACATAAACACTTTTACATATGTACTTTTACAACTCATTTAAATTGACAAATATGTGATTTTACCGCCAAAGATTTTATTGATGTGTCTTTACTTCAACTACATAAATGTATGGAGACAGAGGTCCTGTCCAGCTATGCATTTCACTATGTGGAAGATTCTTCAAATCTTCATTTTCTACTCCTTTTTTCTGACCATCTCTTTCGTCTCACTCTCAGCACATGCACACGCGCGCACACACACACACACACACACACACACACACACTCATCCCACATGACCAACGGTTTGGAAAGGAAGCTAAATTATGGATCATTAAAATCGGCACAAATTACCACTAATTGTGGCCACCTGCATCGGATCTAACCTGTGCATATCATTTGCATTATCAGGACCAGGGAGGCTTCATTTATTTATTCATATTTTTTCCCCCCTTTTTAAACCACTTTAATCCCAGACACTGATAATATTGGCAATAAAACTGCACTTTTTCCAATTCAGTTGAATCATTAGATGGGTTATCCTTTCTGCACATATTACATTTCATATGGGAATATGTAATATAATATAATATCATTTATCCAGCATGGGGGCGGCCTTTTCCTTTATTGACCTGATATGTGGTGTGGATCTGCTTTTTTTTTTTTTTGCTTTAAATGAAGCAGTCACATTTCTGGGAGAAAAAAAAAATTCTCCATCCATATCTGCAGTCTTGTAAATATACATATATTTGGATGAATTCTGCTTCCTCAAACAGCAACTTCCAAGCTACAGTACAGCAGGAACGTGACATGGGTATGTAACTACAACACAATGAAACAAAGCACTTAGAAATAGTACTAAATATGAAAATGTGTTAGATAAAAGATTTTGCAAATAAAGATAATACACAGGGCCGCAGCACACTGAAGAATAATAAGAATACTTTATCCGAATTGTGCTGGCATGGCTGTGTGATTAAATGGTATGCTGATGCACTTGCATTGTCAAATATTACCAATAACTTTTCATGTTTCTTAAGTATGGATATCAGACCTTGTCCAGTAACTTTTATACCAGGTATGAAAATGGTTAACAAAAATGATACATAGTTAGTATGATAGTACTGGTCTTCCTATTAGTTAAGCAAATAATTTTTAATGTATTGGAAACAATGTAAATCAAACTGTTTCTGCATGGAGAGCTGGTGTGAGGATTTTATGGACTTGCTATCAATGGAACAGGCTCCTCTAACCCTCTGAGAAGGGGATGGACATGATGAACTTGATGGACCCTTGAACTTTGTTAAATCAGGTCTCGAGGAAGCTTCAACAGGGTCTGTATTATTGAATTGTAATTTTTATATTCATTTTTTGCATTAAACACCATTTATTAAAAAAGTATGCTCTTGTATGTAATTACACAGTTTTATTGAGGAAATTGTCATTGTTGTACTCTAGTTAAAGGGGCTTTCTAAAGTGATGCAGTACATCATATAAGTGCCTATTCACAGTCAAAATTACAGTCACTCTAGATTCACAATATAACTGTAAAAAGGGGAAGGTATCACAGCCACCCTGAAAGCCTTCTCTCAGTCGGCAAATAGTTAATTATTGTATTATTATATACACAAAGGATCAACTCTATGGCTTAACTGGTCACATCTGGAATGATTCAAATGACAGGAGGTAATAATAAGTGGAGGTCATATGCTCAGTGTCTGCATATACAAATGAAAGAACAGTTTGTCTCCAAATGTGTGATTGTGCTGACTCTGCAGCCAAAAAAACCTCTCTTGAAATCAAGTCCTATAAATGTGAAAGTGACTCAGTTATTAATGCATGTGTGACAATGGACGTATTGAAAGCCTGC